>NW_017300132.1:822326-840825 GCF_001594075.2 Trachymyrmex cornetzi
TTGCCGGTTTTTTCCGGAAAATATCGGTTTTTATCACTGGCATGGACTTTATCCAAAAAATGTGGACTTTTGCCAACCCTGTTAGTCTTATCAATTTTTTTTTCGCTTACCTCACTTTTCGGGGGCAATCCGGCTCCGTGCGGACTGAGCGTCGCCGACGACGTGGAATGAGGTGGCACACCGGGGTACAATTGCGAATGAGGGGACAGTCCGTGAGCATGAGGGTGAGAATGAGGATGCGGCGGTGGCGGCGGTGGTGCGGGTGGCTGAAGGGGATGCGTGTGTGGTAAAAGCGCCACCGCGGCCGCGCGACTCAAAAGGTGAGCTTGTAACTGCTGCAGGTGTGGCGTCATGCTGGCGGGATGCATGCCTAATGCTGGACTCATTGCTGCAACACAATGTAGATTGATTAATTACTGATACATGTACCATATACATGACACGATTTGTTTTATAAAGCACTATCTATATAGTTTTCTTATCTATATCTTATATGGTTATTTGGTGATGTGGAGTTTGTTTCGCTGTCATAATGCCAAGAATACGTTAATTTTGCAGCAGTAATATTCAAAATAAAAGATCTTCAGATATTATTATTCAAGATATTATGATGAAATTATGAAGGATGTTTAGGTGTTTACGAATATTTAGCAATTTACGAGTATCGGATGTTTAATGCTTTACATCGAATCGCTCAAATATGGTTGCGATATAAGAATAACAACGAAATCGGACCGTATGTCCGTTCCTTTGACAGTCCGAGCACGACACGTCGAACTTCCGGCACGTAGGCTAAGCTTGCATTTCAATCGTGAGCCTCTGTTACGAAACCATAAAGTAACCGTGCGTAGATAGAACTGTACTATTATACTATGCATACATGGTAACTCGAAGAAGCTTGCATTCATCCGAATGTAATCTTACATATTTATACATTAATTATACGAGTATTTATGATTGTGCTTTTATCGCTGCTATCGACATAGCTTCGCTTAAATTCAGAATAAATATTATAAACGATTGAAATATCATTAAAGAATTCCGGTGAATTTAATTTCCGTTAACAATTGTAGAAATGTAAATTAAGAATGTTGAAAATTGTTTAGAATAAAATCGAAATAAATAAAAGAGATACAACGATACAGGTGATGAGTATTTACAATGGCGTATGCATCGAAGGCAAATTTAACGAGCGGCAACATCCTGCGGGTATTCGACGATGCAACGCCGACAAACGACCGGCATGCCACGCCGTCTGAATTTTAATTCATTAATTACTTCATTTAATCGCAAATTACCGGGCGTTCGTAACTCGCGAGCAAGAAGGTTACCGCCTATATAATGGCTTTATGCTCTGGTACTGTAATACGTCGCCGCCTATCGCCTTCGATCGTTCTTTAAAAGCATATCTGTTTGCTAGAGCGGCACTGACAGTATATATTTGCCTCTTGACCCATAAGTACTCGCGTGGGGGTTAAACTGATTTACATCCATTTTCTTCCAATTTAGATTGACTTTAATCTTGGTTTAACTTATGCTGTATCTTTCCTAGTTCTAAGAATTAGAATCACTAACATAAGTGATTAATTCATGTATATTTTTATTGACATAAAGGCATAAATTATTATTTCAATAATGAAGGCCTTTATGCCAATAAAAATATACATGAATTAATTACTTATGTTAGTAACAGCCCGTAATATAAACTTTAATTGAATCAACAGCATTTTTTTCTCAGTGTATAATTGAAATTATAAATAGAAATTTTATACTTGCCAGCAGAAAGATGTCCATAGCTTCCACTCGCGCTACTACTTCGCGAACCGTTGACGATTGACGCCAAGCTGTTAGGACTAAATCGAATCATACTGTCGATGTCGAACCTATCCGAATACGGTGAACTGCTGAGTGCTCTTTTCCGACTCGCTCTGATCGCTGAGGCTCGCGGACTTCCTAATCGCGACGATGCTGAAACTGAAATTGAAGGAAAGGACGAATTTAACTTGATATTCATGTAAATAGAAACTTCCAACTTTCAGTTCCCAATTACTTTTTCAATCTCATTCACTCGCCATTTCTATGTCAAACAGAAAGCTGACAGAATTTATAATTTAATTATCACTGTCATGTACTAACATGATCTTCCTCGGAACATGCATTTTAACATTCACCACTGAGGTGGTAATCGGGTACATAGGTAGTCGGATGGAAGATTGAGAAGAACCAAGAATATTGAGTGTAGAAAGAGAGAGAGAGAGGAGAGAGAGAGGAGAGTCGAGAAGACTTAAAAGGAGAGCCCGATCTTGTGGCTTGAACGTTTTAGCGGCGATTTGCCTGTGACCGCAGCGTAACGACGTAATATACAAACCACTTTCTTAAGAGCATGGTGGCGGCTCGCTTGTACTTACCATCGTTGGTTACATGGTGGTGGTTACGCTCTCTTGTCCTTCTCTTGGCACTATCAACTCTTTCTCTCTCTTTCTCTCCTCCTGCCCTCCCCCAGCACGATTTCTTGCTCTGCCATCGCGGGATTAAGCCGCGAGTGCTCTCTACCTCGCTTTCGTACCCCTTTTTCTTCCATCATTCCTTCTCATCCTCTCCTCCCTCTTTACCCTTCTTCTTCTTCTGTGTAAGGAGCAACGCGATACACACAGAAGACGAGCACGAGAAGCGAGCCTACCCTTCTCCTCAATTTCCACTCGGTTGATCGCTCGTTCGCGCACGAGTATAGAGTTACTCGCAGTTGGAGATCCCCTTGCTCGCCTTCTTCCTTTTTTTTATTTGCGAAACCCATTCTCCTCCTCCTTGTCTCGTCGCGTCGGCCCGCACGGAGGGCTCTGCTTTGTCCCCTTCATCGGTTATTAATTCGGTCAATGATCAAATTTACGGTGGTCAACAACGACGGCAGCGGAACGAAAACCGACGGCTTAAACTGCTGTGCGGTTTTTCCGCATGACATGGGATGCATGCTCAATGAGCGATTTATCGGCTCACATTGCTACACTTGCTTTTTCGCAAACTTACTGTCGCGGTTTTCTGATGTTATATTCGATCCGGTTGTCATTTGCGATGTCAGAGAAATTATATCTTCTATAAATTAATCTTCTTGATTGTTTTCCAGAAAGGCAGCAAATCGAATTGACGATGACGATTAAAATAAAGTAATTTATTACGTGTCGATCGAATACTCAGACTCGTGATGGGAATCGGTTATCTTAGGTCTTTACTGTGAGAGACCAAAGAGTGGGTTCCACCATATCCGGTTTGCATCGCGTCGCAGAGTTCTCGCAGACTTTAATGAATATGCGAATGTGGGCTCTCCTTCGTTCCTTACCGTTCATCCCTCGCTCGATCTACCAAAGTACCCCTTTTCTCCGCGAGTTCCAGGACCCCGACACGCTCGATATGTTCCAGCTCTTCTCTTCGCTCCTTCGCGCATGCAGGTCGAACATGGGATTGAGACATGTAAATTGGTGCAATCGTCCATTCCGATCGGCGCGGCTCCTCCGATGCTACTACGCGAAACATGCCACGGCAACTATAGCGCTTTTCAAACAGGTTCTGCCCGCGTGCTAAATCGAAAACCGCGATCATTTCAACTCTTAACTTCGTATATCTTATAAATAGTTTTCTGTTACTACAAAAAAAGACTTAGATTCAACGTTTTAAATGCTTCAATATTTTGACGTTAAGATAGCTAGATAGGAAATATTTAAGTTTCCAATTACAGTATCATGATTATTGAAAACGCATATACATATTATAGTCATACAAATGCATACAGTACGTATGTTCACATACGCACACATATATATATGAAAATTACGCATAGTGAAGAAATTGAGTCAGAATTAGAAAGAGAAGATAAAGAGGGCGGAAAGAGGAAATGTGAGACAACCTGTAGGGTAGGCGCTAAGGTGTTAATGAGGTCGTGTCGCTCCGAGTCGATTCAATTATGCGGCGGTGGCGGCTAACGAGGCCCCGTTTACCCTTTCGGTCGTCTTTTAGCCTCTCGGCCTCTTAACCAGTCGATCTCCTACCTGCCAGTAGTGCCACTATACCTATGTGTGTTAGCTAGGCACGGCACACATAACTCAGTCACACGTACACACGTCAGCATGGACATTAAAGAGAGGATACAAGTTATTGGACTTACCATCAATGGAGAACGGGAATTCGGACGATGCGAGGGTGCTGGCAGGACCTGCGTGTAAGAGGTATTCGGGCCCCAAACCACCCAGTCCTGGAAACAGAAACAAGAAAATAATATTCGCGTAAAATACAGCGACGGATTAGCTGTGTCAACGAAATGGACACCGTCTTAATTGTCATTCGAAGAGGGATGTAAAGCGCTTTATTACCACGACACACATCATGCGTGATGAATCGGGTTAGAAGCGCTTTTGTACGTTAGAGGAGAGACTTCCGGCGGAAATGCGGGTCTCCTTTACGGAACTTTCCAATTCATAGTAGAAGGGATAGCGCATAGTTTTTTTGTGCCCTGTTCTGTTCGCTAACACTTCTATCTGTATATGTATATAGTCGGATAATTACCGTGTAGTGAGGCGTTGGGACTGTGTGTGGAGGCCTGGAGCTGATGGTAGAGATGGTCCATGTAGTTGATCCGGTAAGCGGGATGTAGGGCCGTATGTTCCGCGAGGGGATGACTTCTACGTAGAAAATCACTACCGGAAGTCCCGTTGCCGGTAGTCCCACCTCCACCACCTCCGCTACCTCCACTACCGCTTCCACCTCCGCCTCCACCCCCGCTGCCGTTACCGGGTGTTCCAATCGCTGTGGAGCTGCTGGATAATCTAAAAAACATAAAGTTGACATAAAGTTGACATAAAATTAATTGGTTGACATAAAATTAATTGCAACTTTAATTCACTCGCGACTATTATCTATAAAAGAGCGAACAGAGTTGCCACAAATTCTTTGTCCTAAAATTTCATAATTTTTCTCTGATTTTCCAGACAAAATTTCATATGATTTTTCCTGACTTTCAGTAAATAATGTTTTGACATGTTTTGTATCTGTTCTGATTTGGGAATTGTTAAATATTTTGTTGAAAGATCAACTTAACATAGCAATGTATTGTTACTGTTGCTAACACTACTTGCACTTAATTGTTCAATTTTAAGTTGACAGTATCAAAGTTTTTTAAAAAAATAAAAATTTTAATTTTCCAGAAGATTTTCTGACTTTTCCCTGATTTCTCTGGCCATTTTCAATTTTCTTCCCTGATTTTCCCGATGTCCAGTTTTGTGGCAACCCTGGTGAAAGCCGTTCGCAAAAATTGCTAATAGATCTCAATAAATACTGTTCTTCCCTGCATAATTCTCATTAACGAAACATATTTCTACCGAGACGTTTGTGATTTATAGCGAAGGGAGAGAGAAAAAAAGCATTCATGTTTGACGGATGAAATTACGACACACTTCGTGAACGCGACAAATGGCGCGTGTCTCTTCGTCAAAGCTTCTATTCGTGTCGCTTCTTGACACAGACAGGTGTCTTCCATCAATGGCACAGTCATATGATCAAAGTATAACTTTGTTCGCGGGATAAGATAATGCGTTTTTGTTTGTCATTCTCACTGACGTCACAATGTGCGCGCTCGTTCACTTCGAAGAAAGGAGGATCGCGGTCCAGAAGAGAGGAGACAAACCGCCGCAAAAGAGGCAGAGCGTCTCGTTTTGAATGATGGCAATTCGCCACGCTCGAAACATCGAGAAACGATGCGTGTCCAGTGCCTTCAAAGATCCTCTTCCTTCGACGTCCGGGTTCTTCCGCACACAGATTTCATTAACAGCAGTCTCGTGCGAGTAAAGTTGTGCCTTTCAAGACAGTAAACGTGCGCTTATGTCTTCAATATCAAATATTATGATGCTGTATCAATGTATTTCAAATAAATGTACACAAACCTATGTATAGTAATAGGAAAATAATAGTTTTTGAATGCTTTAAAACAAATGCAAGTTAAAAGAAGACACGTTGCATTTTTCGTCCAAAAAATTTAAAGCGTCAAAAAATAATCTCGAAACTGGAAAGAACAATTTTGCTAAAGTATCTAAAAATTTAGCTAGATTCAAATCTGAAGATGATTTTGTTTGGATCATCAATATAATTATGTAGGACATTTAAACTAATTGAAAATTTTGTTGCAGCATTGTCATCAATGTTGAAGCGTTCTACCTAATTATTTTGACAGTCCCACGAAATAATTTTCAAATTTTTCTTTATCTAAATTTTTAGATTCTTCAGCAAAAGTGTTTTTCTGTGTGTTCTTTCTTTATTCTTTCGTATTCTTCCTTTAAGTACCATTATGGACTCTCTTTTAAAAGTTTCTCATAAATATGTCATCGCGCTGACGTAATGAGCCACGGCCATTTCACGATCAGCGTCAGGTGGTCTGTTTGTACTGAATCCCAAAAATGTCACATCTCGTACATTAATAATCGAAACAGATTTGTAGCTAACTTATGAAGAAGGTCGAACACTTCTCTTCGAGGTCACGAGAGAATGAGATTTTCTTAGTTAATCGAATCTCGCAGCCAAACGGAAAGGAGAGTACCACGTGTGGAAAGAAGTCCCAATATCACGAGACAAATACAAAGATCTAATTAGCCGGCAGTGATTACGGTGCATCGCGAATGATAAAGTAAATAGCATCCTGCGGAACAGGGACGGAGAGACGATTGGCGCGTGTCGCAACGTTTTAAGGCGGATTACGATGTTTGAGTCGGTCGCTGTCTAAATATTGGCTCCGCGCTTCCACGAGTTTGCTGAGTAAAGACAACCGGGTCGGCTGTTTGACTTTGCTCAGTGTCCACGGATTTTGATTACTGCCTGTTGGCTGCCTGCTTACAGTGGTCGAACGTGTTAAAACGTTTGTCACGATACTCGTTGACAGGTCGAGGGATCTCTCAATTGCGCCCCGTGACTCTTAATAGGACAAGAAGATGCAAAAATACCTCACGGTATTAGCGCTTTTAAATTACACATCAGAGATTTTAAATCATCAAATAACTATATACGTTTGTTACAGTAATATTAATTAATTTACATAGAACGATGAAAATGTTAGCGTTTGGAGTTCATTGCGACGAATCATCATGCACTTTTTCTAACGATTTAATTATTTCCCCTGATAAAGCGGCGACGCCGGGACAAAAATTAGAACGCTTTGACAGGCTGCTTAGTAGCGGATCCCATAAAAAAGTCGACTGAAAGAATCAGGAGGGACCAGGGACACCGTTACAATGAAAACATCGTCGACTCCGCCGGGTTTGGCATACTCATGTTCTCCGTTTTTTCTTTTCGCACCGAGAGAGAAATGGCCGAAAGAGAGACGGAGATTGAGAGTTCCTGTACTAGGAAGAGAGAAGGAAAGGATGAAAGCTAGAAAGGGAAAGAGCGAGCTGTGTCTATTTCCAATCCTGCTGACTGCCAGATGACTCGAGGTATGGTTCTGCCTCTGGCTGCTGTTCTTCCTTCCTTTTCTATTACTCTCTTTCTTTTCCCTTCGCAGCCACTGCTTTAAGCGTCTGTCACACTCTGCGAGTTTTTAAAATATCCATGTAACCAAAGACATACACCCAACGTACCTGATTTATTTTCTCTGGTGAAATATTTTAAAATATTTCTCGCGAAAAGTTATCTACTTCAAGCCAATTATTTTATTTTATAATATGACATAAGATAACTTTCACTTATCTATGGAAAATATATATATCTAGGAAAACTTTTACTTTTTCTTTCTTCCTTTTTTTATTTACTGTTCCTATTATTTTCACACTTTTTGTTTCCGTACTCTCGAAATTCTGTCTCTCCATCTCGCGCACACGATCCATCCGTAACTTTCTTCTTCCACTCATTTCCACGCCTCAACTTTTCCTACCGAAACAGCCCCCACAGATAAAACTCGAGTCGTTAACTCGACACACCGGAAACCGACACATCTATCTTTATCTACGACCCATCCGTCTCAGGAACCCAGAGATTTTCTTGAAATTCTTATGATCACAGCTCGTTCTTTCTTGGCGACGCTTAACAATGCTGATTCTCATTAATTTCTAATAATTTCTTTCGAAAGTTTAAACTCTTGCGATCTCATATTTTTCATTTATAGCTTCTAAAGTCAATGCGATACGCATGAATTAATACAAAGCATAGCTTAGCGTGATTTCGTTTAATTTTGCAGTAAACTTTTCATTGTGCAACAGAAGTGCAGCTTGCGATAATTAGAATTATTGAATAGATGAGAATTCCTTGAAATTTCGGCGGTGATAATTCAGTGATCGCCGAGCAGACACGCGACGTCTCGGTTGGTTTAATCTCGGGAGGCAGAAAGAGGAGGAGAAGGGTCGGCGAAGCTGGGTGAAGAATTAAGGTTCGCAAGCTCATTAACGTGACTCGTGGTAATGAGGCGAGCTAAGCGGTGCCCGAGAACATCTGCCCGGTTTCCCTGTTGCCTCGGAACTTGAAAAAGAAATATAGAGACCGCGACGACGCGACGGAAAGAAGCTCGTGTGGGTACGAGGGTCGAGCCGAAACGGGGTAAAAGGATGCGGCTTAAGCACGAGCCGAAAGCCGATCAGCGCGATGTGGAAAGGCGAGAGATTAGGCCTTTGGCCAAACTTTATCCCTCTCTACGTCGGATATGCGCAAGTCGGTGTAAGATGACTCTTTATAATTTGCCAAACGATAATCCTGTGACTCGTCAAAAAATTGACGCTTTATAATGAGAGTTGTATCAATTTTTATGATCCCAAGGAATCCTACATCATTAATACTCGTATTATTGGCTGGATCAAGTGGCGCAATTATTTTCTATGTTATCCAAAGGATATACGGCGAGCTTTGAAGACGTTGAAAGTGCGGTGTATCCACGAGATCTCAAGTTATAATATTTATCGCTGTGTCGTTTACCGAACGCGTTGTCGCGAGGACAACATGTAAAAAGGGAAAGGAAACCATATGGTGCACGGCAGTGTGAGTGGCACGCGCTTCAAATGCGACCACGAAAAAGAAGAGAAGGAAGAAAAATGGAGATAATGACTCAAGGAAAGTGACACTGAGGGATCACCATTTTTTTTAATATTATCATTGTTGCGCGATTTGGATTATCTTCTTGGCGAGTTATTGTGAAAACGTTTAGAGTCGGTGACGAAAGTGGAAATGAACAATGCTATTCACGTCCATATCTCTCGCGGATTTCTACGATGACTTACGCCATAAGCCAGTCATTGACGTCGGTGCTGTCGGTGGAACTCTGTGCCGAGCTTGAGGTAATTTTTCGCAACTCTGCACACTCTTCGCGAGGTGATCTATGATCGCGATCCTGGCCCTACGCCAGGATCGCATTTTCTCAACTCGAAAGTGTCGGCAATTTAGACAGTATAGTGAACGTAGTGAATGTCTTAAACCCCTACTACGAAAAGTCGTGAAACGTCGCGGGCCTGAAGGCTGGAATTATTTTCGATGAACTCGCAGATATAGTTCCGCGACTGGCGCTTATGCGCGGGATCGCGGGGTTGAGTCGTATAGTCTTATATTTAGCGCGCCTTGGGCCCTTCGAGTTACACCCCTCTGCGACTTCGACGAGTCAAGTGAATTTCGCGTAGCGAGAAATCGTTATGAACATATGCAGAATTCTAAAAACTTTCCTCACATTGTTTATGAACTATTTTATAAGCAAGTTATTTGACAAGCAAGCTCCTATATCGATTATATATGGTCTGAAAAATAATAACATGCGTTATAACAGTGAGGAGTAACAATAAGACGACGAGTGAGACTTGGGAAACGTGTCTTACGGGAATAAGACTATGCGCTCAAGAATCGGTGTGATGCTTTCAAGACGAGTTTGGAAAACTCGATTACGATCAGTCAAAGCCTCGTTAATCGAGGTATTTACACGCGAGATCGGTCGCCGGTCTATCGATATGCGAAACGTCGCGGATCGATCGGAGCCGCGCCTTTGCTGCAAATCCGGCCTAACGGCGCACTATATGCTCGCTCGTAGTGTTATTTATAGGCTATTCGAACGCTGCGTAGCGCGCGTCTCGCATACGTGCATTTAATTCATTTGAGTCAGAGATTCGTCCTCGGATACCTCGTAGAAGACAGACCGTGCCGCTCGTAAGTTATATGCGAATTAGCGGCCTACGCTATTAACACACGTCGGGATACTTTTCTCCGAGATTCTGAGATTTAGATATCACCTTAAACTACAAATCTATGCTGCTACACTGTAAACTACAAATGTATGCCGCTACCTGTGTTTGACATTCATATATTATATTCACGTTTATATTATTACATTTGCATGAGACTTTACTGATTATCATACGATGTCGAAATTTCTTAGCTGCAGATCAATGATATCAATCCGTTTTGTTGAAAAATTTAAAATTTTGCTGGATACAGATCTGGAAATAAAGATGGAGCATTAAAATAATTTTATTGGAAATTCAAAAATGATGAGCAATGCTACAAAAAAATTGATATTCTAGCAATCAGTTTGAATTTCTAATAAAATTATGTTGATGGTCCAACAAAACTATTTTCAAATCTGTATCCAATAAGATTGTGAATATTTTTCAGAAAAATCATTCTTTTCGTGCAGTTATGATTATTTTCAATTATTTCCTTTTTACTCCGTTTAGTCTCTCTACAAGTAACGCGATTAGGAGTTTTGTCGCGTGGTACATAATCGAATAAAGTTAATGCGCTTTTTATGTTTCTGCGAAAGAAATTTATCGCGCCAGCCGCTAGATTTATCGCGGCTCTAGACCAATCTCCACCTCTGCCCGACGTATCCTTCGCGATTGTGAGGAAGATTCCAAAAGCGATGTGAAATCTGCTCAGTAGATAGCGTAATTATACACTAATGTGAATTAAAAAGTACAAGTGCGTGATAAATAACGAAAAAACCAAGTAAACATTAAATTAAAACAAAATAAAAATATCTTTAGCCCTAACAAATAATTTTCGTGATTAAGTGCGTGATGAATAATAAAAGAAAAACTAAAATAAAAGAGAAATATTCTTACTATTTATAATATTTTTCTAGTCTAGATAAATAATTTTCTAACATTTTATCACTAAATTGTAGAGCAGTACTAAATAGATGTTTTTCCACTTTTCCAATGGATTCACATCATTTATATGAAGATGAACGTGTCAGTATTACATTTCGTCAAATATTCGCTCTACCGTGTCTCCACAAAATGACTTATTATCATAAACAGTTTATCCGATGACAAGATGTAGCTGACACCTCTCTGATGAGCGTTTGTTGCTTCACCGTTCCGATACAGCTGAAACACGCGATTTACCCGTAGGATTCAATTATACAAGGATACGTCCCTTCGTAGGTTTTGTACGTGCGACGTTTACCAAGTCTTCGCCTTTCGAGTTCCGGTTGTAACACAGAAACTACGCCGCTTCTCTTTGTCGTCTCTGCCTTTTCAGGTTTCGGTAAAATCGACATGCGAAGCAGGCAGGTAACATCGTCGTCGAGCAGGCGCCACTAACAAAGTAATTCGTGCGCAAAAATGTTACGCGCTGCAACTTGCATTATTCATTGTTGACTCTTTAACGCTGGAAAACCGTTTTACTTGTCGTGTCGAACAGTTTTCTAAAAGCGTTGATTGTTTAGATCTTGATTGAGATCCTAAGTAATTTTACTTCTCAGTTACTAAACAAAGTTATTACTGTCTAACAAGTGCTGAAAAAATGAACGAAATTTCTACCTGAAACATATTGGCCATGATGGTTTTCGAACAAGAGATACAGATGACAGTGCATTATACGAAGACCCGGTTACACCAACGTTACTTTGACTTTAAACAAAGCTTAAAACTCTCTCTGTCTCGTTTTAAAGCGAAAGAGAGATAGAGACAGAGAGAGAGTTTTAAGCTTTGCTTAAAGTCAAAGTAACGTTGATACAACCGGGCCTTAGATCCAGTTCCACAACTCATGGTTAACTCTTAACCGAGGTTCAACTTGTTTCTCATTTTTGTCCAATTCTAAAATTGGAAAGAGACAATGAATAAGTTGAACCTTGATTAAGAGTTAATCGTCAGTAGTGGAACTTGACCTTAGTGGATCATTTGTTTAACTCTTAGTATATATAATTTGATCATTCATGTCTTGTACATTTCCTTCTTTAAAATATTAGGAGCATCTGATTAAATAATAGTCTCTCTACTCTTTCCTTTTTTAAATATACAAATATTTTCTAAAACTGTTAAAATATATGTAAAAATCACGTAATAATTTTTGTATATTTGCAGAAATAATGAAAATTAATTCAGGACATGAATAATCTATTGTGTGTAGTAAACAACTAAAAAATTATCGTGTGTACTAAGGATTAACACTGGCAAACAAGAAATAGTAATTTACGTATTACACTGTATCATCTGTGTCTCTTGCTGGAAAATGCTGGAATGTATCCAATATTTGTTCAGTGATTTTCAGAAAATATGAAACAATATTTCCAAAAGATACGAAACATAAGCAACATAACGAGGGTTTTAAGATGAAATACCATACGGAATGCATTCATCGTGCAGGCAGAAAAGATCGGCATCCGTAGAGGATCGCAGGTATACGAATATGGTGGGTACATCGAGAGCCGTGACTAATGACTCTATTGACTGAAGAATCGAAGGACGTTTATCGACACGAAGAAGCTCGAGGTGGTTTTACATTCGTGTTTCCAAACGTTACTTAAAAAAAATTTGTCTCTTTTTAAATTACGATGAGAAAACATCGCTCTCAAATATCTTTCGCGATTTTCTCTGTGTCATGGATGCGTCGAGAGAAACTTTTTTTATCCAATGATGAAGATTTTAGTTATGCTCTGGCCTCTCTTGTGTTCCTCCTTTCTATCTCCTTTTCTTTCCCTTCCGTGTACGGAGTTAGAAGAGCTACTGCGTTTTGTCACGCTTTTTAAGTAGAACGCCGTAACGCGCACGTGATTGCCTTGTACAATTACCTGGCGAATCTGCCCGTCTCTCTCTTCATCTTCGCTGTCCGCTCGGCGCGAGATGTATATCCCACGCCTAATGTACAACATGGCGCGAACATGACACAAAACTACGGAGAATCCCTTTTTTATCGCGACGCCACGCTTCATTCCGTTCATCTGAAATTACGCTCGCTCTCCAATCTGCACTCGCAATATGGGATAAATGACAGGCCTATGCTTTGCCACCGGCAATGTTGATTACAATATTGAACTTGTGACGCGAGACATCTTATTTTCGAATGTGTGAAGTCATTCGTGCATTCGTAATACCGTTTCTTTCATGGTAGATAAAATAATATAAGAATTTCAAGAAATAATTAACGATTAATATAAGAGATAAAAAAAATTATCTGCTAATTAAAAATAGGTTCTCGTATGCGTGCTGTTGCAATGAAATAGGATTTCTCAGACGCTGTGTCGCAAAAGGTCTCCGAGTAAAAAATGACTTTAAAAAAATGATAAAAATTATCTAAATTATATTTCCTCTTATTTTAATTGAAGCAACATCTCTCATCATTGCGATAAATTATTTTTAAAATATGATAAAAAATAAATATTTTGGTAGTTCACTTATTATTTGTGAATGTGTTAACGATATTTGATACAAAGAATTTATACTGAAGAATATGCATGTTTTAATGACACATTTCGAGACATTTAGTTAGTTATTTAATGTATTATGAAAAAGATTGAAAAACATTACAATAACGTAATGCATAAAGAAGATTGTAAAAGACATATTCCAACGAAAGCATCTCGCCCGACGCTGCAAATATTTATTCTTTTTTAGACGGTACGAATCTTTAAGTAGACATTTAATTTATGTAGACGTTTGATCTTGCATACAAATTGTCTCAGTCTCGACTCTCCCTTAAATTCTTTTACCTCATCGATTTTGTATGTAAGAGAACTTGTACAAACAACGCTGTAATCGCACGCGTGTGCTCGCGCGAGGCAAGATCGGTCCAAAAGCGCGAACCTACAAGATTCCCTCTTTTCCACCTTCCCATCTCTCGAACCTTACCCGTTCGCGCGCTAATAAAATGCGCTCCACTCGTTCGCTTCTCGCAAAGCCCTCTTTACATTTACATGGCCAAGCCGCTCGAAGCGCGCGGCTACGTGGTCGTGAGGACATCGCGCTCATGAATTTATCTCGCGTTCTCCACCACTAACACACCATGATGTGTTCGGGCGTGAAGGAGGACAGCATGAGGGAGAAAAAGGGACAATACGATCTTGGTGTCTCTGGACCTTGTCGATGGTTTCACAGACAGAGAGATTCCAATCAGAAGTTTCAAAAGTAATCGACGGGTTTACATTTTTATGATTTAACTGCGTTACAATGGTACGTGTGCGACTCCAATATTATACCGTTGACTGTGATTGAATATTGAAACTCAATTTCTTTTTCGTTAATTAGTTAAATTCATTAATATACACAATTCCCGTAAAAAATGATTGAAATTGGAAATTTATACTTTCCGTACAAAAATAAATATTACATACATGTGAAACAGTTTAATATACGATCAGTATTTATATTTAACAATATAATTTTATAGTTTGATAAATATTTTCTCATTTTATCTTAATTAGTTTTTAGAAAAATATCTACTTATTGAAATAATTTTTTTATCCAAATTCTAATCATTCCTTTTTTATTAGCGAGCATCCCTTGAAAGGCGAAGCGATTCAATTCTGAATTGTCTTAACCAGCCAGTTTACGATTCAATGTATAGGGGGGGAATGGGGAACTGGTACGCGAGCTACGCGTCGGTGGCGAGAGCGAGTCGAGGTGGACCCAGAGGGGGTCCCAGGGCCCGGGTCCGGCCGGGAGCGCTGGAGGAGGAACGGGACGAGATGGGACGGAAGAAGAAGAGAGAAGGTAAAGTGGAATAAGAAGAAGCGGGACGCGCACAGGGCTGCCAGGCCGCCGGCGCTGGGCCGCGCGTGTATCCGCCCACGTAATCTTGATTGTCGACACACCTCCACCTCCGTTGCCCTCCACCACGAAACGCACCAACATACCAACTCGTGTGCGAGCGCGAGCGCGTATCACCTTCTCGATGTATCGCGGATACGTATCGTGAACGCGAGCCCAGGGGCCCCGCCGGGCACCTTGTGCACGGGCCCCGGATGCAATAGGCACCAGGGGCGTATCGGGATCTGGAAACTGCGTCGTAAAGTCGTTCCTATAATTGAATCAGCGAAATGTATGTAATTGTGATCACCGGAAATGCACGCGAGATCGATACACAATCCGATGCGTACGAAGTGGATCGTGTGCGTCGAACCTGCGTTACTTAGCTGGGATGTAATCTCCATAATCATTACATATTTTGAATAGCTATTGATTGACTCTACTTAGAACTCGATCGGTTCAGCCCATATTGAGATTCGATAATTGCTTTGATTCTGGAAAACTCGACGGCTCGCCTAAAGATCCACGGTAGATATGGTGCTCTTAGTGCAAGACACTACCATGTCTCCTTGATACGAGTATTATGCCATCCAATCGCACGGCGACGAATAAACATGCGGGATGCATATGACTTCGGTAAACGGAGAATAGCATATATTTATAGTATAACCGCGAAAGTGAGACTCGCTAGCTCGCTATCTCGTCACACGGCCCGTTCGGAGAAGCTCGCTGTCGGAGAGTCATCTTCGTATTAAACAACTGAGATAATTTGCGCAGTGACGAACTGTTTACGAAGCTAGGCCGTGCACAATACACGCACAACATATAGTGCACGTGTTCTCTAAATCTAAATCAGTGGATAATCACTGATATCAGTGCCAAGTATGCCAATGGTAATCAGTGAATTAAATGTGAGATTCCTAACCTAGCAAATCTTTATTATGTGATCTAACTAATCTTGTTTTGTGCTTAAATTCAATGAATTTATGATATTGGATTGAAATTCAGATTGAAATTAACATGCAAATATCAATATTTTAGTTATATAATGCTCAAACTCTCTTCTTCCTTTTTTAGTTGAACTTTACTGATTATCAGTACCAAGTATGCCACTGGTAATTAGTGACTATTCACTGATTCAGATTTGGAGAGTGCCAATCAATGAACTAAAGGGTGCTTGATCTTGTAAAGTTGATCCTATATTGTTAATGTTTTAAGACTCTTCTATTTATTATAAGCTCCTTATGATTCTTGCAATCGGAAGCATCGTGGTACCATTGACGTTTCTGATTAGCTGTGGCAAGAATCGTAAAGCTTATTCTACAATTGCGTAAGCGTAGTTATAAGTGGTTGCAGTTGTAAGAACTGATCAATCACAATCGAATAATCTCCTCGAGTTCGATTATGATTGGTCAACTCTTACAACCACTTACAATTACATTTACATAATTGTAGAATAGGCTTAAGGAGCTTACGATAAACATTATATACATGTAAAATAGCTTTATGCATCATTTCAAAATGTCACAAGGTAGCAAAAATGATGAATTCATCGAACTTATTCGCACTTTGATACATTCTTCGCTATTTTTGCACCAATTTTATGTCATTGTTACGTATCCCGTTTTTGTGCACGCCATACCGAGATCCGAGTGTGCATTTCACTTCGTTCTCCAGCTTCTACCCGACTTTGTGCGGGTGACTTCCCTCGCTATTCGCTGCAGAATGGGAGCTTAGACAGGGAAACAAATGAGAGGCCGCGGACTATAATGACGCAGACAACGGGAGGGGAAAAGAAAGAGGGATAAGAAATTGGATAAGAAAGTAAGGTGGGTTGTGGTGGTGCGTGTTCAGCTGCATTTGCGTTTGCGTGTGTGCAAACGTGTGCGAAAGCGCGAAAGGGAAGAAAGGAAGAAGGACGGAGGGAGGGGGTGGGGGAACGAAGCTAAGGTGGAGGATTTATGAACGACCGAAACAGGCTGCGAACCCTAGGCCCTTCGCCTGCTTCTCTTCCTCCGCTTTCTTTTTCCCTTTCTTTTTTTTCCTTTTTCTTTTTGTTTCGTATTCCGACCTTAGCGCGAGTAGTATACCTGGCCCTGTCTTGCCGCCGCCGCGCCGTGTGCACGCAAAAAGCACAGTTTCATCCCGTCTCCTCGCGCTCACCATCGTCCTCTTCCTCCACCTGCATCTCTTACCTACGCCGCCTGTCTCTCTTTAAATTTTACATTGTCTCCATCGTGGTCGTGACAAGTCGTCGATTCGATTATGCACCTCGCTCCATAGCCTTGCCGTTTTCACCACAGAACTTGCGGTTAACCGCGATCACGTGCCATTCTCGAAGGGAAAAATCGATTTCTTTATATACGCGAAACTATATACATCTCTATAAAAAATTCTATTACTGTTTGACAACTGATATTCTGATTTTAACGTAAAACAAATACGCTCGTCCGATTTCGCGCGACGAAAGCCTCGATGGAAATACCGGTGGCAGGAATAACGTCGTAATTTCATAATGCGAGGATCCACCTGTATTGAGACGGCAGTGCAGTCTCTCTTAATTAACGCCGCGTTACTCGTAGCGGATACCAATCGAGTTCCGAGATCTAAAATCAATTTAGATCCTCGATCCGCGATAGCTTCTCCGTGTGCCTACCCTCCCACGAAACTTTTCGCGGTACCCTTCGGTGAACCCGGAGAGCACACTACAGGGTATCGTGCCCTTCGCATCCACGATCTCCGGACAGGGAGGAGCGACAAGAATGGAACGATGCGGAGAAGCAGAGTCGATGTCGGTGTTGTTGTTGTTACTGCTGCTGCTGGTGGTGGTGGTGATAGTTACGAGGATCCATGGGGGCCTTACGGTGCCCCGTGGTATAACGTGGGTAACTTAATATTCCGGGTAATAAATAAGAGAATGCGGCTCTGTCCGCCCCACAAAAAACTTCCCGCGGGCCAAAGAGCAAGACGCCCACGTTTCTCGTAGTATCTACAGTCCGGAGTGGCCCGTCCACCCACCTCCTCCACTTTGCCCCGCGAGCGGGAACTTTGGGGGCCCCGCTTTAACCTCTGTGGCCCCCACGCTTAACACCCGAACGTTATCCCGCCGCGGCATCGCGTAATTAAGTTATTACGCTCGCGGGGCAACCGCGGCGCAGGGGCTCTCGCCCGCCGTACGATGAATGTACTGCTGTTCCCCTTTCCTCTTTCGGTTCAGAGGAACGAAGTTTTTTATAAAGAATTTCTTGTAATGACGTAGTATTGCGGTGCGCAAAAGAAGTATTACAAATTTACGATACATATCACGCTATATTTACTATTAATCTTTTAAAATTGATTATGTACTCTCTCTAAATCTGAATCAGTGGATAGTCACTAATTACTCATTGTCAGTGGCATACTGCTAATCAGTGAAGTTCAACTAAAAAAGGAAGAATGTTTGAGCATTATATAACTAAAATACTGATATTTGCATGTTAATTTCAATTTTCCAATATCATATTCATTGAATTTAAGCACTAAAACAAGGTCAG
>NW_017300132.1:842527-871943 GCF_001594075.2 Trachymyrmex cornetzi
CTCTATCAGGCATCATAAATAATTCTGCTACGCCAGTGTCTCGTCTCTGTTTCATGCATATACGTACACTTGTACGCACGCGCGCGCGCATACACACACACACGTATATCCTATATAAGTATATCTGTCTCCGTTTCTCCTTCTCTATCTCTTCCTCGTGTACTCTCAGAACGTTTTTCGGCTACGCCATGAACACCTTGAACACGGTGGCATGGCTGTATCTGTGGACCGGTTGGACTAGGAGCGTCTACGTGTGTGTTGGGCCCTTTAAAAGAGATAGCACTCGAGATGGGGAAAAAAGAACAGGTGAAACTTGCTGAGGGTCTTTGGGGCTGGTCGATCGAGACTACATCGCGGTCGACTTCGGATCTTAATTCTATACGTTACATTACAGTATTTCGTTACTTCTTTAAAACAACTGCGGTACACTCCAATCTATTTACTGAATATACAACTATTATGATTGACATTATATCAATCTAATAATAATTCATCGTTCAAAACAAATTTTCTCGTTTCTGAACATAGTGACGAAAATTTCAGGTCTATTTTTTTAAATCGATCCAATGAGCCAAAAGATATTCTTCGTAGAAAAAAGAAAATTGAAAATTGATTCTCGCGGGCAATGTACTGGTCTTGCACATTGGTGCGCGTACACGCGTCGCAAGAAGCGCGTCCCTCGTTAGTGCCACTAATTACGAACTGACCAGAACTCCCCTTCGCCGCGCCGATCTTCCCCTAATGAGTGCCCTAGTGAAGATCGCGAAAAAAAAAACTATAATGCCAAGAATACAAGTCCGAGAGAGAGAGAGAGAGAGAGAGAGAGAGAGAGAGAGAGAAAGGGGGAGAGGAGAGAGAGAGAGAGAATGGAACGCGGAGAGACAGGGGTGACAGGAGGGACGTGGCAGAGGCACAGCGACGGCTGCGTGGTTAAGCTTTAATTACCGATTAAGCGCGTGGCGAAGATTACGAAATTCCCTCCGGAGTAATTACCGCCTTACGGGTAGCGATCGATGTGCGATCGGTGGCGCAAATTTCAAGATGGGGCGCCGTTATCCCCCCTCCCCCCACCCGTCAGGGATTCCCAGATTTCACTTAACCAAGAACTTACGATCCGCTCGCCGATGCAATCTCCGATGAATTTTGTTCGGCGGTCCCGCTACCCGCACCTTATAATTAAATCATTTGACGCGGGCAAATAAATCCAAGGCATGCATCGGGCACGCGCAATGTCTTTTTTCACCGTTAATTAGTTCGTTCGTGCAGCGCACAATGCGAGGTTTAATTAGTACACGTCGAACCGGGGAACGTCGACATTCAAGTTCGTGCGCGCCAGACAGTGGTATCTCCTTTACCAGAATTTCAATTAAATGCTGATTGACAGAAGGATCTAAAGAGACTCTTGGACAATCGACAAGATTGGTAGTTGTTGAAGTCGTACTCCCCATTCCTAACGAGCCCCACCCCAAAAACGAAATTTTCTTTGTACAACTTTATTTCAATCACGAAGGCTCAATCATGTCAATGATTGACAACAACTATATCAATACGTAGACAATGATATAAGCGAGAACGATATATACTATATACAAAAAGGACTATATTTTACTAAAAGCAATTTAGATATAGTTCTAAAAATAATTTTGTTGGATCATAATTATATGCAGGAGTACCTATAAGACCTGAAGCTGGTCGCCAGAACATTAAAACTTTTTGCAGCATTGCTCTTCATGTTTGAATATCCTACATAATTAAAGTTGTAGTACAAATAAGAGAATCAACCAATCAGAGTATGAAATAAAGAACTCTAAATGGTTGATTTTCTTAGGCCTTATACCTTATGTGTTACGCAGCGTTATGTAAAAATCTGTCCTATGGCCTTTATTTTAAATCCTACAAAATTATTTTTAAATCTGTATCTGGCTAAATTTTTAGGTACTTTAGCAAAACTGTTCTTTCCATATGGAAATTTAGTTAAATACAGGTTTGAAAATACAGATCTGAAAATTATTTTGTTGGACCATCAAAATAATGATGTAGGATGCTCAAATTGGTTGTTACAATGTTAAAACTTTTTGCAGCATCGCTAATCATGCTTAAGATTTCCGTAATTATTTTGATGGTCCAACAAAATTATTTTGAGATCTATATCTAAATTTTTAGATACTTCAGCAAAATCGTTCTTTCTGTGCGTGTATATAATTGCTGATTGTAGCTATTATAAAAAAGTGATAATAATCTTAAAAATATAGTTTTCTACAAAACTAGCTGTGTATTCGGCATTTCTAACTACGTTAACATTTTGATGGATTGGGAAAGTCGCGTTTTTATTACGCAATTAGTGAAAACATACCGCTATTCCGTGGAACGTTATCGAGGTAGTTACCGAGTCGAGACACGCGATCGAGAAAAAAAAGAGGAAAGAGAAAAAAAAGATACAGGGATTGAATGCTGGACGCATTCGCAACCGACCGTCAATCGCCGTCTTCCTATTGGAGGCATGTTCGCGATTCCAGGCGAGCTTCACTCTGGAAACGAAGTCACCCAGGCGGAGGTCTTTATTCGAATCGCGAAGGCGAATCACGTCCGCGTCGAGGAGCGACATCGTCCCGTAACAAATATGTATCTCCCTCGGTCGGGCCCTATATTCTCCGTATATCCGCGCGCATCCTGCACCCGTGGAGACGGGCCTACCTGCGGCTACTAACACGAGCGCGACTAACTAACTAGCGTACACGTTCCTGTCGGTCCGACCTACCAGCCGTTCCTGCGTTCATGTTCCGGTAGCAACGATTACGATCCGATCTCCACGCGATCAACACTGTTATCTTTGTGGAGATTTAGAGTTACGAGCGAAATTATCATATCCTTTGCTAATGAAACGCTCGCGAGAATCTTTTTTTTTTATTATAAAAGAAAAAGTCGAGAAGATAGTCTGGGAAAGAATATATAATGAGGAAACATTCAAGCCAGTCCAGAAAATTATTTATTTTCTGTTCTTAGCATTTTTTTTAATGATGGTAGAAAAATCTCGTTTAGAAGATGTCCCAAGTGTTAGTAAAACGGTCTAAGCTCGAATCTGACTCGAAGCCTTTCCTACGACGAGGAAAGAACTGGACCCCGTAACAAAGAGATGTCTACTCCGACGACGGAGTCCTCCAGCGCGGGTGTGCGCATGCGTATGCTTTCGTCTTCATGAATGCGTTCGTGTTACTTCGGGTATCCTCGTGCCCGAGTATTCGTCCCGAGGGGTCTTTGAGAAGGACCAGGATGACGCGTCTGTGATGTTCACAGATCCTAAAGAAGAATTAGCTAACGCATCCGCGGATCAAACGTGAAGCTCTGTATGACCAATCAGTTGCTATACAGCTGTGTTAACTACAACAAGATAGAAACGATTAGCTTTTTATCCCCATTCTAAGATATCTAAGACGGCCTAAGATCAAGATTGCAAAAACTTTGCGACATTTTACAAGAACACACTGTTTTTCAGAGAGAACTGCAAGATATTGACGACTTAACATTTCAAGTAAATCGGTAATTGCAGAAATACTTTAACGAGGAAGTATAAGTGCGTATGGAATCACAGAGATAGATGGAAGATAGAAATCAAGACGATAACGAGGACTGGCAGTGGCATCTATATATTGTATTAAGCGCCTACTTACCCAGAAGCCGTCTTTAATTCATGCTACCGGACCTTTTTCGGTTGTAGCCCTTCGTGGAAGGCCTGCTGAATCGGTAGCTCGAATAGGGTACCGCATGATGTCTATTATAGCACTGAGATCATCGACAAAAAATTGTAACCTTGCTGTCTCGACGGCATTTTTCTTCCCTCATCTCTTCTTTCTAATATTTTTAACAGAATGTGCGCCCACGTTTGAAGAAAGCGCACCCTTTTTGCGTTCTGGCATGACTCGCCTCTTCATTTTGTAATTAATTGGAGTAAGATTCTCTTTTTTTTTAAATTTGACATTACATTGAGACATGAATTTGTCATCCACCCTATGCTTTCAGTTCTGAATAAACCGGGAGGCTTGTCAGCGTGTTAAGCCTTATTAGCGGACCTTTGAGACTCCAACTTGGTGAAATGATGCGAGACGATCTCGAATTCCCAACGGACGAATATTCCCGGGCGCATGTGTGGAACCGGTACAGAACATCTCGGGCGTTTCGATCGTAACGCTTCGCGAACGTAACGACTCTGCATTCCTACAAGAAAAATGTCGACCGGGAATATTCCTCCCGGGTCTCGCGCGAGAAGGGCGCAGAGAACGTGGAGCAAAAGCCAGAGGAACGAAGGCCGAACAGAGACAAGTTCATGAATGTCTGGAAAGAGCAAGAGAGAACAGGGCGAAAGAGATCCTCGGAACTCTGCTTCACACGTGGCGACAGTCGCGACGTATTCGCGCTTGCTCGCGCGCGTATGTACGTATGTATTTATAGAGACTGGCGCATTGTCGGCAGGAGCGAAAGAGGAAGGAAGATGAAGAGACGAGAAGAGATAGAGTTACGCGCGCATGGGGATTATTGGCGTTAAACGCGCGACGTGGTCTAGGAGTCGTCGTGTTCCCCGGTGATGATTAAGCGATAAACGGCCTCATCGACCAGACTTGAAATACCTCCTTCATACTCATGTATTAATATTCTCTGCAATAGCAACGAAACAAGTATTTCCAATTAGTCAGCACATAGATCGATGATTTGTGATATTGTAAAACAATCGGTACCGATTGGCTCCGAACGACCGCTCGATCGAAAAGGGTTCTCGTCAAGGTGCCCTCATCTTTCCACTTGGCCGCACGAAAGAACGGTCGATTATTGCTCGTTGTTTTCGCTGCAACCAAATCGTGCTGCTGATTGTTTGGCAAACAAACGGGAGGCCCCCGCAGCTCATTGTGGTACCTCGACTCGATTTTCTACTTCCTTCTCCTTCCTCCACAATGCTTTCGCACGCACCCTCAGTTTCCTCGCGTGGCTCGCGTGGTCATACAAAATAATGATATTGTCGCGTCATAAAGCGTGCCGATCCTGTCGCATCGACTCAGTTACGCTTCGGCAAACCCTTTCCGTTGAGAATGGAAATTTATAAAACTAAGGTGGAAGAAAGACAACAGAAACGTGCGTATTTTTCATATAAAAAGGAGAAGCGCCATCAAATTAAATGATCAATTTTTGATTAGAAGTCGCTGTCTCCCTTTAATCAATATCAGCTTTCTTGCTTACTCTTTCTGATTCTGTTAAAATTCATCGAATCAATGCATAATTAATGTATTAATCAATAAGGGGTGAGACCATATCAATCCCTATATGTCTAAACCTGATCAGAGTTACTTAGATCTAAAGAATTCTTCTATGACTCTCACTAAGTAGTGAGATATATAAATAGTATAAGTCTTTATAAATGTTAATTCAATATGTAACTTTAAATATTTTATTGAATTTTGGGAAAAAATAAATAGCAGCTTAAATTGAATTATCCTTTTAGTGACATAAACACGCAATGTAATAAGCTCTTAAGTAATAATAGAAGAACAAAATTTAATAGAAACAAAATTTAGTCATCTCTATTGACATATAAGCGAAACTAAAATGGGCACTAAATGTAAATTACAAGAAATAATTTGAATAAAAAATTAATTTAAAGCATTTATCGATGCATCAAAATACGTGTAGGTTCTTTAAAGTAAATATCCTTGAAAGTTTCAAAAATATTATTGAATCGGGTATATTTAAGCATACGTGTTAATAATGTAATGTCTAAATACTCTTCTTTTATCCATCGTTAAACAAGTCTTTCCGAGCAAAGAAATCGAAAGGATAAAAACACCGTATGCATTCTCGATTGCCTGCCATATTAACTGAATTGATTCAATCAACAGGGAGCAGGTTAACCGATCCCTTCGCTTTCTAGATGTAGGGACACTCATTAATGGCTCAAGACCACTTTGGATAGCAATCAACCCTTTCTCTCGTCAAGGCGGAGTAGCTTTGTGACGGCACACGCCCCGTCTTACCCGCGATCGGCTCGCGCCGTTATTCTCAAGAGCGCAGAAACAATGGCGAGGAGTTCGAGGTGTCGCAGGTAGTTTGAACGCGTCGTCGAATCCATTCTGTCGACTCGTCAAAAGTCGCAAACGATCGTTCGTCTATATATATGCGAACTTTTAACAATACCCGCGAATCGAATAGATTTACGGTCGGCTGATCTGCAATGCTGCGAAATTAAATCGCGGACAGCATGATCGCGAATGCTTGAATGTTTGCATACAGCTTAATGGAGAGTACGTTACGTTCGCTGTCGCACGTGCCGTTCTCTTTTTGTTAAGAACCGGCTAAATCATTGAAGAGACGAAAGAAAGAGAAAGAGAGACAAAGAAACCCGGAATATATTGATCTTTTAACGCCTTGTTGAACTCTTTCCACCATTTCTGTGGCTCTATTTGCGTTTGTAAAGCATTTAAGTCTATAGAATGTTGAAAACATACGTCTGGATACTGATCGCTTCTATTACGTTAAATTAGTCGTCGCAAACTGTATGAAACTTTTCTTTAAAAAATTTCAAATATTTTAATGATATAAAGATTTGAGTGTTGCTCCAGATATTGCTAGAAATTAGAAATTTTATTTAATTTTAAATTTAAAAAATGAATAGGATATGTGGCTTATACGACATCATGCCAATTTAATAATAGTTAATCTTCAAGATTTTTAAACATTTAATTTTTAAGACTTTCACTACTCTAAAACTTTTAGAGTGAATTTTACTTTGAAGAGTGAAATCTCACTTAAAGATTGAAAATTAAGTCACTTTGTTTCAAGACTTAATTAATTTTCATTCTTTGGCTGCGTTTGAAGAAACGCTATTAATGCTATTTGTGTCAGTCTATCCTTATTTTATATTTAATGAACGATGAAGATAGAATGACACAAATAGCACTCATAACGTTTCCCCAAACGCATTTTTAGAGTGAAATTCCACTCGAAAAAATTTAGAGAGTAATATTTTAGTTTCAAATGATAGTCAAAATGGTATGCAATTTTCGTCATATTTGAAGTGATTAAATGTGTCTCGAGTCCATCACTACATCGTAAACTGTCTAGAGAAATATAGCAATAAAGATAAATCGCGGTAGATTCAAGGGATGGCGTATCTTGTCCCCCCTTGCTCCATCGATCATGCTTGGTATTCAAAGAGAGAGTTACAAGTTACAGGAGATGTTTTCGATCGGGAGGATGAAGAATCCGCGTCCGCGAAACTATAACCGGAGTAACCTTGTAATCACGTAGAGATCTCTAGTTTAGTAAAGATAATTGCGGGTTGTCCGTCGGACATGAGCATGCTTCGTCCCTTCGTAGAGGACGACTCGAGCGGAGGAGGCGGAGGGTGGCGTATACGCGCCTGTCTCGTCAGAATTAAGAGATCCGCATCGCACATCCCATGCGTAATTTCTTCATCGTTTCTTTCCGCGGCTCATGAACGTGCGCCGCAACGTGAAATGCAGGAATCTTAGCCAGCGGGATCTACACGCCCGTCTTCTCAGACTGACCACCCTCGTTAATACTTGACGGCGAAACATTCAGCAGGTCTCGAAGAGGATCGCCGTCTCTACAACGTATTTCCTCCTCTTGGCATTTTTGCACACGTCTTTGCGATCTTCTTTCTTTTTTTATTAATAATTTTATTAACGAGAGACAAAAGCGTGGCCGACAAAACGCGAGTGATACTACAATTCTGCAGAGCAGCACAGTTACAGCTGCCGGTGGTCCCGGCATGGCCGCTGACTTTTGCGATCGCCTCGCCGGCGCAGAGTTTAACAACCAGTAATTGTCCGGCCTGGCCTGTCGGAGCCGTAAAATCCGAGCGAGAGCAAACAACCCGTCGCGCTTCTTCAGGATCGGCTCGGTACTCTTTGTCGCCCTGAAAACAGTACATCTCTTTTGAAAACACCTAACGTTAACTCTCATAAATTTCTTCGATAAGTATAATTCTATCACTTCACAGGAAACGGTGTAACTGCGTCTACTTTTACTTTGAAAATATTCGACGATATTAGCATTAATCTTGAGAATAATGTTGGGCAATCAAGAAACGAATTGACTTCGTTTGAATAATATTTCTGGAAATCTTCGTTCTACAGCGCGCTGTTCTTCATAATCCAAAAATTTACAATCGTACGTACGACCGGAGTAATTGGGAAGTTGCCGACGATCCCGCTTTATCCCTCATGTTTCGCGTGTCTCATCTCATCATTATTAATCGTTACGTAGCAGTACCGTTCACTCCGCAAGGTAGCAGGTTTTCGAATTGGATTAAACTCCAAGATGAGGCTCATCTCGCACGCTGGCCTCGACATAAGTAAGCCAGTTCTTCGCAATACAAAAACTATAACGATAAACATTTCGCAGACAATCTGCCATAGAGTGTTCTCTCGCATTATCAATCATTATATGGTAGTATTACGGTTTCAGAAGATAGCTGGTATTCAAGCTCAATTATATTGAATCGATCGGTTGCGAGTTACGGCCTCCAAGAAGAATCGAATCTGATCACGTAGCTGAATCTTCCTTTTTCCCTTGTCTCTGGTCCAATCGAAGTTCCCGCGGCTGCGATACCTATATAGAAAGCTCGGCCGCCAACAACTGCGGTCGGAGGCGTTTGCTTTGCTCGCCGCGCAATTGCAACTGTGAATTACGTTACGATTGGCGCGAATGAAGTCATCGTGGATACTCCGGCGCAGCACGAGCCACGTGCGTAAATGTGTCAAATCTTCAAATTCACGATCGCCGACTAGTCAATAGAGAAACGCTTATGTTTTCATACAATGTCGTATCTAATGCAATAGTTCCTATCGACAATTTCGATCGTTTTACATACTTATCTGATCTGCCTCGTCTTATTTCCCTATCGCGTTACTTTGCAGTGTTACGTATCGATGTAGTGTCAAATTTATTCTCGTAGTTTATTATATAGTTTATAGTTCTACGCTTTTCACGATGGAAATAAGTTTGTCGTTAAGAATATAATTTATAATACCCCGTGCATTATGAACAAATCGATAAAGTCATGTATAATGCAAACTTGACGTTGCGCATGTTCATATGAAGCAAATTGATGAGCGTCTTGTTGATACGTTGGATAATCTTGGTTACTGATTATCCTCGCCGCAATACGTTTCTTTATTTTCGGCCGTACAACGTAATTCTTAGCCGTTAACATTATCTCGCTGATTTATAGCCGTATTAGACGCATCTATTAACATCTACCCAGACGAAGCATTCGCTAATTACTCGAGCAACACACGCCGCCGATCGCCGTATATCTCGCGCGAGTTACTTAAGAGTATCCTTACATCTTTACACGCGCGCGCGTGCCTATACCGGGTGTCCCGGAAAATGTCTGATATATATAAGGAGTTTATTTCCTTTAATAAAATTGAAGTGATTTCTTTCATTAACTCGGGAATAATCGCCTAGAGTATTTTTATATCCCAGAGGTGAAAAATGTAAATCGTTGTAAAATATCATTTTGTATGGATATTGTCTAACATATATTTTTTTATAATTATTTTAATTACGAACCTTTAAATATACAACTTCAAAAACCCACCAATAAAAGTGTTATGTTAACTAATATTTTTCTTAGAAATACTGTTATAATGAGCTACTTTAATGTGCTTATGTTACTTAATATTTGTTTGATTTCTACTTACTTTTTTTGAAAAAATTGTGACTAAATCTATATCTGTAATGTTCTCCAATACTAATAAATCGGAAAAGAATCAATAATATAGATACAAAATACGTTGTTAATAATAGTGATTTTAATTGAAGTATAAAAACACCTCGAGCGATTTTGTTTATGTAAAAAAATCAGATAATTACTCCAGAGTTAATGAAAATTTAATCAGTGTTCATCCAGATTCAAAATTTGATTAAACAGCATTAAAAAAGTAGCTTTAATGAAGCTTTATATTTTCTTAGCGAGCACACCGAATATACATATCATCTGCATGTATATATGATACGTAAGATAGATCCCGTCGATTAATCAGCTTAGTATCAAATAACGTTCGTATGTGCTCTTGATTTTAATTCAATGATGACGATCTGTGAATTTCTTTTTATGCATTCGATTAAATCAAAATGATATCGAAGCACTTGATACCATTCATATTATAAATGAGAATTCGATCGTTTTATTGGCGAAGCAATTGTAGACTGAACAGGAAGGCAATTTATTATCTACATGTAACTGAATAAAATTCCGAATGTAATGATGAAATATTCTTTCACTTCAACAATTGTTCTGCGTCAGTATTTATATTTATTTATCTCTATTTCTCTATTTTTGTATAAAGAATTTATATATATTTACATTTTAAGCT
This sequence comes from Trachymyrmex cornetzi, assembly GCF_001594075.2. Lineage (NCBI taxonomy): Eukaryota > Metazoa > Arthropoda > Insecta > Hymenoptera > Formicidae > Trachymyrmex > Trachymyrmex cornetzi. The sequence goes on from NW_017300132.1 coordinate 852,916, forward strand.
GCCCCGATTATTATATGATTATTATACGCGATGTAAATGAAATAAGAAAATGAACGGATATATAAACGACTCTTTGGCCAGGCCACAAATATAAATTCGATTTTACGAAAAATGTCGGTAATCGCGTAACGAGCCTCTCGGCTCTCGAACACGCTGTGCGGCACTCGTTAGGCGCGCGATCTTCTTGCCCTCTCGTCTGCGAAAATCCCGTGATTGCCGTAAATTAGTGGCCGCGGTATCTGCTGGGTCGGGATAATTCTCTCTCGATCTTATATTCAGGGTTCACGTGGGAGGACGTGCGGAGGAACACTTTCGTGTAGTGTTTGCTCTTGCGCGTTGCGTTGCGTCGCGGTGCTTTCACACGCGCGTTATGCCGCACGCAGCTCGCCACGCTATGCGTCATTATCGGACAACGAACGCAATGAAATGAGAGAACTGGTTCTCCGCGTTGTGTCCGTCCGTCTGTACGATAGCCTCTTGCCACCAGTGGTTCCTCCATTACGGGACGAAACGTTCGCGATGCGCCGTGGATCCGTGAAACTCACGGTCATCTTGCATGATTCGCAGCTTGGATAGACGTTTTATTATATGAGTCGTTGAAAATGGTATGATATTTTAAGGTCAACAGAAAAATGAATAGATAATAATATAAAATTTAAAAGAAAAAGTAAAATAGAAATGATAACAATGATCCTGTCAGCAGATGTCTTTCAGATTTGTTGGAAGTGAAATATAAAGGATGTAGGATATCATTTATCATCATAAAATCTTTCCAAAGGACGAATTCAAAATAATTAGAAAAAAAATTCAGTTAAAATATAAAAAAAAGTAGCAAAAAACTTTATAGTACGTAAAGCACGTTTCATTGACAAGAAAATATTAACAAATATAATAAAACTGACAAAACCAACATTATTTCTAATTTTTTATTATATTTGTTCTTTAAGTTTTGTCTTATTTTTTTAAATATTTTTATAGCTCATAATATGTTTTTGTACATGTCTTTACAGTTAAGTTTATAATACCATCCCGTACTTTTTTATTTCGTAAACTTTCAATGATTATTAAAAAAAATTAAAAAAAAATGTTTATGATAGTATTGCTGAAACTATAATTTTTTAAATTTGGAATTCGTAGACCTTTCTTTTTTTGTTGATTGGATATTTAAGAATCTATACATATACTGTAATATATACTATTTTGAAATACTGGAAATTATTACAGTATTACCGATGTCAGTAAAATATTCGAAACAGTATTCGTTCATAAATACGACGCGACGCGGACGTGTCGTTAATAATGAAGAACTGGATCCAACATCGACGCCATATTCCTTTTGGTACTCTCCTCTTCACAACGCAGTCATCTCCATGACAATAATAAAGATATTTCTTGCTCGAAAACGAGGACTGCGAGTTCAAAAAAGCGACGAAATATGGCTTTTAACCATAAAGTTTCGTGAAGTAACCATTCAGGAATAGGAATTAGGAATTAGACGTTAGGACCTGGTATGCCTGGACACGTCAGTGAAACTCTTGAGAAAAGAAAAAATGCTGAATAGTTGCTACGGTCGATACCTGGGCTAGAAGGGACGAAAACATTAAAACCTTTTCATCCAGGAAGATCGTAGGGACTGGAAAAACTTTTCTAGGAAACAACCAGGTCATAAGTCTATTTTTTTTCAAATACATTTCCCTTGAAATTTATCGAAATTGTTCATTATTAATAATGTCACGATTTAATATCTCATTTTACGATTAATTAAATTTCTTGCCGCTACCTGCGCTTCCTCAAGTGCATAGAAAATTAAAATAAAAAAAAACGACAGATCGTTCAATTTGTACTCACCTTTACCTGAAGTCGCAGACACTCTATTAACGAAATCATATTTCGATTATTTGCCAGAGGTTTTAATGAAAACAGGCGCGATCGGCTGATTGCCCAAAATGAAGAGGACAGAAAACGCTACTATGAATCACGTGGCACGTAACATCCACCGGCACGAGATGTCTTCATTCTCGACGTGTGCAACGAGCCACGGTGGTGGACGGACTAGCCCTTCTCTCTCTCTTTCTTCCTCCCCCTTCTTCTTTCTTCCCTTCTCTTTCTGCTTTTCTCGATCCTTCCCTCTTCCTCTCTCTCTTTCTCGGTTCGCACAACTCACGTCCAGGCAATCAGGTATGATTGGCCCGATCCACGCTTTCGCACTAACCACTTTATCAAAGCCGTTCTAAATAAACCTGCATTTGATTACACCCCGCGCCACCTTGTCGTTATCGTTTCTTATACATCCTCCACTCTTCGCACCTTGCTATCGGTTCGTTCCGCTTGAACAGAAAAGAACTATTCCCATCGTTTATCTTTTCCACAGATTCCACGAATTTTGACCAACATTCCATCTGCATTATTCATGAGTATATCTTTGCTATGCGCCTCTCTCATTATCTATTCGATATAGGAAAATCGAAGACACTCAAGCTCATCGCTAATAATCACTATTATTTAAATTCTTAGTTATTTAAAGTCCTTCGACCATCGTTATCAGCCCTACAAAAGCATGTACGCATATCCACTTCTATTTTGAACGCAAGTCTCTGAAACACGACTACAACAAAATGAATAAAATCTATATGTTTCTGCAATGACAGGCTGTGAGTTGCTCAGCAGCAATTGTACTTAACTAATCTCTTATTACTCCGTCCTCTGTCAAAACGTATTATTGCACAATATCAAGTTAAGGCACAAAACAAAGCGAAATTATCACAGATCTTCGATGATCGTTATTGATCGATTGATTAGTTGGTCGATTGGTCCGTCGATTGGTGCTACTGACGCCGCGAGAATACCGGTTTAATTTGCGAGGTTACGTTTCGATAGGCCGGCCACCGGATAACAGACACCGGCGGATCAGAAATAGTGTTCGTAGTGTTGGCTTGAAGCGCGTCGGAACACAACTGAAGCGGTAGGACCACCCAGTCGGTCGAGGGCCCCTGCTCCGTCCGGATACAGTTCTACAGCTATGCCGTACAAGCTCTCCCACTACTACCTTCTGCCTGGGTGCCGACACGCTATACTCCCTGATTGAGCTGGACTCTAGCAGGTGCCTCAATGTCTTACTCCAGGGATGGAAGATTGGTTTGGCAAGGAAGGAAGAGGAAGGGAAGGAGGCGGCAGAAGGCGAAGATATACACGAATTGAGGAGAGGAAGAAGAGGGGAAAGGAAGGAAGAAAGAAAGAGAGTAAGCTATCTTCAATGATGACAGAAGGCGAACGTCGAGGAGGAGAATTGGCAGAGAACCGAAGGGTTGCTGCACTTTTTATTTCGACGAATTTCGAGACGCAAAAATTACGACAAGAAAATGATCTGAAAAGGAATGCTGCTATTTGTTCGCCACAGAATGTGCTTTGATCCTTCTGCATTTTAAATCGGTCTCATACTTTCTACTACATTAGTAGCCTCGGAACGACGCACGACTTCACGTTGCGTGACTCGCGTCGTTTAACGCGTCGACGTGTCGTCGCTCGCAGTCTACTTCCAACATCGGACGCTAAATAATTTAAACGTTCCTACATTTATCAATGACTAATAGATGTGGCAATCAGAAACATGGATGTACCTTTAGCAGGTATATATTATTACTAGTCTTCTCGTTTCTAAATGGAGAAAAAAAGTTTGACAGATATATAGCGCTTGTTTATAATTTTATCGTCTCGTCAACAAGCAAGAAACTTATTTATCACACGTTTAAACTACATCAAGGGATCTAGAGCGAGTATTCCGTGCACAGGTAAATGCTTGTGCTGGTTATTGTGAAACGGCAAGCGATGCGTCAGCACTCGCGTGGATAAGTCGCGCCACACCCCCATCTCAGGGAGACGAGATTTTCCAACGATCCCCGATCGTCAGCGTAATTTTGTACGCGACTTACTTACATGCATGCGCGCGAGATTTAAGTATATACCTGCTTACGACGGGGGTAATTCTACGTCGTCGTGCCGCCATAAAGCTGCGGCGTGCAGAGTTCACGGTTACAGAGTCCAACTCGTTCGTTCTTTGCCTCTCTCTCTCTTTCTCTCTTTACCTTTCTCTCTGTCCATCTTTCTCGCTCTCGCTCGCACTCCTCCTTGGCGCGGGTCTTACCGAGCTTTATGGTCAGAGTCATGGGATCGTGGACTGGCTGGATCCCATGATCGATGGGGCTTTGGCTTAACCCCTCTAGTCTGGACCGAACCCATGGTGCCTCCGGCACGCGGTACCGTACTGTCTCTCCTTTTTCTACTCGCTCCATTGCATCCTGTCTTCCTTTTTCTTCATTCGTCACCCTCTCTCTCTCTCTCTCTCTCTCTCTCTCTCTTCCTCTCTTTTTCTTTCATCTATCTACACAATTTCCTCTCTTACTAGTAGGCGAGAAAATATGTTTTATCGGAGCGAAACGGTGGGTCACGTTCACGAATCTGCCACGATAGATAATGATTTAACTCGCACCAAAAGCTTCTTCCTCTCTGCTCCTCTTTCCATCCTCTCTCTCTTATTCTTGGTGATCGTCCTGATTTATGCATACCTGTGTCGTCTGAAGACTCGCTCGAGCTTTGAGAATTTGTGATTAGTCGACATAACAAGGACATAGCGACGAGTAATGTAAAGACAGAGATAAAACTTTTAAAGAAGAAGTTGATTTGTACATTTCACGTAATTAAGAAAATGAGAAAGTATGATTCATTTGAAGAATATAGAATGGATGAATATCTGACAGGACTGTTTCTAATTAATTCAATATTAAATTTTTAAAAAATTCCCCCAACATATAGAAAATTTATAAAATAAATTAGTATCGGTTAATACAGGACTAAATAAAGATCTTTGACTTCCCGCGATCTACATGCTAATCGTGAAGCAACGATTCTAATCCGTATACGACGCACACGACGGTGGAGATAGCTCAGGCCGAACTCCCGGCGTGTGTGCAAGCCCTAATAATATGTGGATGGAAAGATCGTGATGGGATCGAAGGGTTTATTATGCTCCATAAGAGGAGGGTGGCGGTCAGAGAAGTTCAGGAGGGGATCGGATCGAGGTAAAAGGAAGAAGAAACCGCAAAAGAAGAGGAAAAGAGATGGATGAAGAGAGAGCGGAAAGCGAGGAGGAAGAGAAAAAGGGCGAGAAAGAGACAACGACGACGATGAGGGTGAAGAGAGAGGGGGGGGGGGGGGGGCGGAGAGAGAGAGAGAGAAGAGCGGAGTGAAAGATTTGAGAGTAAAAGAGGCAGATAGGCGGGTACGAAGCCCAGAGAGGATAATTGAGTTATTACTGCAATTGTAGACCACCTTGGAGGCTCCGGAACGACCATAACAGGTTTTGAAAATCGCATTCGTATCTGCCTACGATTCTCCGGCTCTTTAGCGATAAAGGATTATCGTCGGGATACACGGGGGATCGCGCGATGGCGATTACGTGCACGGAGAAACGAGAATCAAAGCGACGGCGACGCGAGAAGGTGGTGCTAGATGCACCCGTGTCTAAATCCAACCGGTGTGCGCAAATATATAAAGCCGAATCGTTGATGAAATTTTCATTTCACATATGGCGTGTAGAATATAAAGTTGATGGGTGTATTGTCCGCCTTTTTAACTCATCGATGTCTCACAATTTTTTTAGAAGATGACTATCTTCCACAAATCGATCATGCTACTCACCACCAAACGCTATTATAAGTATTGTCCGCCTTTTTGGCTCTTTGATATCTCACAATTTTTTCAAAAGATGATTATCTTTCAAAAATCGATCACGCTGTTCACCACCAAACGCTAAGTAACTGCTTTGTGAAACAGGAATACTCACCTAAAACAAAAAGAAAAAATATACTTATAGTTGCAGAACAGATATGAAGAACGCGACGAAAAAAAGAACTTAACAAGAGATTTCCTCAAAATAAAATTATTTCGAAATTATGCGGAATAACGTCAGCGATGAGGTTTACATAATATTAATCATTCGTTCACTCAAATAAATATTTTTGCTTTTTTTTAGTATCTTAGTATGAATTCTCGATAATCATCGTTAAAAAATTGCTTTCTTTCGGAATAGTTATTGCCGAACTATATGGAAAGAACAGTTTTGCGCCAAAGTATCTAAAAATCTGATTAAATACAGATCTAAAAATAATTTAATTGAATTATCAAAATAATTATATAGGATTATTCAAGCTAGTTGCTAGAATATCAAAACTTTTTATAGCATTGTTCATTATGCTAGAGTTTCTAGATAATTATTTTGATTAACAAAATTTTATTATATTTTTAGATCTATATCTAGCTAAATTTTTAAATATTTTAGCGAAAACGTTTTTTCGTTCGATAAACATGCGTGTACTTGTTTGCATACATATCTGATGGCTATTTCCTTAATAAACACCTGACACTTGATGCGTTCCGTCAGAAATGTCATCCTTGGTTAAAAAATGAGCATACAATAAAAATACATTAATTTATGAAATTATTTATATTATTTAACATTCTGCGCGCATATGATAATTCGTAAATTCTTAATGTTCATTAAAATTAAAGCTTTTTACAATTTTTCAAAAACTAACTTGGCCTTTGTAATAATTTTGACCTGTTGAGAGCATCATATATGGTTTGAGAATTTTGTTTCTAAATTTCCTTTGTAATCGAGTTTTGGACGATAAGCGATACGATATACTGATGACTCGTTTCGACGGCATGCCAACGGAAGGCGAACTCTTCCAAGAAGCGGATGAGATCGCCACCTTGGCTGCGGGCTAAGGAGTCTCGGGCAAATTAAGTCGTTATTCCGGCAGATGGTCAATTTTCGGGAGATCCAGCACGTGATCCCATGAACAACGAAGCAACCTGGGCGCAACGAGCTGCGCGCGCGCGCCCCGTCTACTGACTAATTGTTACAAGCGAGGACGATCACCTCGAAAACCTTGAGTTTGTAATAAAAGCTGCAATTCTGCCATCTTGAATTTTTTACAAACAGTAACTAATCACTGCATCATGCTCGTCGCTACATTGCGCGATATCCGTTTTTTTTTAATACTCGGCAAGACATTTTTTATTTGTCACAGAAAATATACATCTCGATCGCCGACATTCATCTCTCAAGACGCGATTTTACGGTTCTCTTTACAATTCGCTATCGAGCAGCGAACGGTTCGGTACGCTTCACGGTTCTTCTTTCAAACACCTGTCTACAATTTATTAGCGTGTAGGTACTGCGATTGCTCCTGCGTCACACGCCATCACTTACCGGTTTTGCTTGTTTCGAAATGTATATAACTATATTATGTAGACCATGCCTTACAAAGCTTTAATGCTTTTACAAAAACTCATTAATATTTAAATTGAGAAATCGATTACCCATCATCATTATTATGTAAGACTCCTTGTTCTTATACATATATCTTCATAAAGATGTGTATCCAAAGAGCAAAAAGACATTTAAGGTATTTTGTAAATAAAAGCATTTTAGCTCTCCCATGTCTTTCCACTCGTCTAATTTTTGTTTTTTTTTAATACTTTGTTCTTCTTCATCTATTATCTTCTAAAATAATTACGAAATGATTAATTTTTAAGTAGGTAAGTGACTTAAAGATATGCAAGTAGGATACGCTAACAAAAAATTTATTTTTTACTATATATATATAGTATATTATGTTATAGCTAAATTTACATTAATTATATCCTTACGAAATAGAGAAATGTAACAAAGTACTTTAAAGTCTGGGCAATACTTTTTGTTTTCCTTTTCTAGAAGAAGATTTTAAAGAAGACTATACCTGGGGTGTTGTGACCATCTGTCCACTTAAAGATGAAACAAAAGATGCGCGCGCACTTTGATGTTACTTTCAATTAATTCAAAATAATCCTATTGCTATATAATATTAAAAATCTTCTAGAAATATAAAATAAGAAATTTAGCTGTTTGCTTCGAGCGAATTTGTAAATCAGACATCCGATAATTCGAAATGTTGCTTGTAACCGCGACCTAAAGGCTGATACAACGAAAGTTCATTGTCTTTATTTTCCGTTCGCGGAATCATCCGACATGTTGGCAACGTATTTTGGAACTTCTTTGTATATACGTGTAGTGATCATCTCGCCCGCACGCACACACATCTTTTTGTATATACCTGTTACATATTCGAAGGGTTTATAAGCCTACGTAACATCTACAACACAGGTTTAGAGAGACGCCAGGAATGGGTGAAAAGCAGAAACGGACGTGATTCTACTATAGAAAAGAGAAAGGAGGGAAAGAGGGGAAAGAGAGATAAAAGAGAGACGAGAAGAATACACACACGGAAGGGGCATGGTAACGGGAGGCTGGTGGATATATAAAGGCACGATGTATCGGGGTATACCAGAGGCCTAGTAAGTTACACCTTCTGCCCTTATCTGTGAGGATCGCTCGGGTACTCGGATACTAACCCAGCCTCTCTCTGTTTCTCTCTCTTTCTCTCTCCTCTCTTGATTGTCCCTTTCTATCACGTTCATATGGTTCTCTCTTTTCTCCGCTGAATAACTTTACTACCGGTTTCTCGCGCTGCCTCGCGCCAGCTACTAAACTTTCGGGATAACGCACACCCTCCTACGTCTCCTCAGCCGATCGTCTTTTAACCGTACCAGGAATTTTTTCGTGGGTGGAAGGACATGTGTATTACTGGGAAGTAGATCGTCAGAGAGCGTGAAATACCGAATTATCATGCTCGTTTGTAAATAGTGAATAAAGCAGAATTTCTGTAAAGGTGTGTAAGTCAAGCGATCTTGTTGCCATGCGTCGGAATTATGTGTACGATTCGTTTATCGCGATATGCATCAAGAGAAGGAGAGAATGAGAGAATTTCATCGTGGCGCTTATTCATAAAGATTTTTAGCGACATATGTATTTCCTGAGTCTCTTCCCGTTCCTCCTTTCTTCGTTCTCTCTCGCTCATTAGTATGTCGTCCGACTGACCTTCTCTTTCTCCCCGGAGCGGAGCACCTTGGAGAACTAAAATTTGCATCGAGACGCGTTTGCACAGAAGCTGTGACGGCTTATTAACCTGGAAGCAGCTGCGTGCCAGTAATGAGGCCCAATCTCGCGTTTATGCATAATACTTGTAGTTGGGCCGTACTGACTACTCCCCGCGGCAGCTTCTCCCCCGCCTTTTCCATACCCGTTGCACTGAGTTCCGTCCTCATCGTCCTTTCTTCCCTCTTTATCGTCCAACAAAAGGATTCACTTTATGCCCGTGAGAGATGCGCGAGTGCGAGTCCTTTTCAACCCTCAGTCGTTGTAGCACGCAACTGTAACCGCTTCATCCTGTTAGCCTGCGATTCGGGTAAAATGAGGATTCAGGGCCCGCGGTACGAATTTAATACGTGCGGTAATGACAAAGTCTGGCGACGACGACTGGATTGCCGCAAAGAAGTCGGCAGCGACGTCAATGTGCGTGTAGCAAATCGCTGAAGGTCTTCATCGTACACGCGGCAGCCTTCGATCATGCTCGTAATGACGTTCAACCGGGCCCGAAAGGTCCAGAGTGGTTCTCGAATGAACATTGTAGGGCCCGTTACAAGATTGTTGTCTGTTTTTAGGTAGTTTATACACAACGTAGCTAAATACGCGGTGCCGTATCCGGCTACACGTACGGAAAAGATCTAACAATTTTAGTAATTGGCAAGGTTAAAATTTGTACATGTGAATAAATAAAGACATCCCACTTATAATTACACAAGTAATAGTGCGCTTATCTATGAGCTTTCAGGAGTCCTAGAGCGCCAAAGTATCAGGACGTCACAGACTTTAAAAAAAATGAAGAAATTAGGTAATTTAAACGAGCATGTCTGAGATGCGATTTTTTTTAAATCGTTGAAACAACAAATAGCGATTTTTGTTAATAGTATGTACATGCACTTGCCGCGTGAGACTGCAGCCTTCTAGAGTTCCTATAATAATATTATTACAAAGGAACTCTATAATAATATTATTGTAGAAACTACCTATATTATTATATTATTATTATTATTATATGGGAATATTATTAATGACATGATTAACATGATATTTGAAATTGGCAAAACAATATTAATAATATATCATTGATATATTTGTGAATTTAGTCAGAGGCGTTCCAAAACAATTATATTCATTAGGGTGGGAGAGGTTAGGTTAGATTGAGGCATTCGAAGATGACAAATCTCTAAGCGCAACCTGTTTTTTAAACATGATATTTTGTACAAGGGTTTAGAAAATACGAGTTGCATCCGAATGGAGGCACAGATTTCATTGGTTGCTCCCGGTTGCACCATATCGTGTATTCTCTCTCGCATATTATCTGTTATCTTTTCTGAACGGAGATTTCAGGACAGAGATCTCAGGATTTTGCAGTGATGTCGTAACATCTTGAAAATAATAAAGTTGTTCGTCGGCCGTTCCCGGATGTGTATCTCTCTTCCCTTTTTCTCTCTTTTCTCCACTCCGTCGCTTCTTCCTTTTCATCGCCCCTGCGCGCGAACGTTACACCTACAGGGACTACTCGAGTTGTACTACATCCGCGTTTTATGGTGGCCCGGTCATAAAGCCGTATTCGTAGCACACCACCGTATTCGGTATCCACGGCATGCGTGAATATCGCGCCTCCGGGGTGGTTCGTATCTTGTATTTACAACTTTTCGATGTTTCTCTCTTCGAAAATTATCCGGACGGCTGACTAATGATTTCATGATTGCATTTGTATACTGCTATAAAATTATGTGTTCTATTGTCATATCTTGTTAAAGCATATTCGTAAGTGCCACGGATAAATAAACAAAGAATATGCTCTATTTCGTAAAGAAGAAGAACGATTTTGCTGAAGTATTTAAAAATTTAGATATAGATCTGAAAATAATTTTGTTAAATCATAAAAATAATTATACATAGGAATGTCGAGCATGATGAAGCAATGCTGCAAAAAGTTTTACATTCTAGCAATCAGTTTGAACGTCTTACAGAATTATTTTGATGTTCAATAAAATTATTTTCAGATCTACATATCCAACTAAATTTTTAGATGTTTCAGCAAAAATGTATTTGATGATAGATTTTTTGGAATTTTATTGTCTTTAAAATTAGAAACGAAGAAGAACGTAATCAGATGTGTTAATTACGTTTTCTCACGTTATATAATCTTGTTTATATACATGAGTCAATGAATATCTGTTTTTTCATCTTGCATATGTTCTGAAAGGACCAATTCCGAAAAGACCGAATTTAATTGTATGAAGAACAAGGAGCAGGAATGACAAGGCAGTGCGGACCAGAAATGCGATCAGCAGCGAAGTGAAGCTGTCGCAACGCCGAGGACGACAAAAGGAAGAAATATCGGGCGAACGTAGAATGAGAGAGCCCCGGTGAAGAAAAAGGAAACTCGTCCCGTGTCCCGACCGCGCGCGCTGACGCGACAACCTCATTTGTGCGCGGCGGCTTCCAGCAGGACAACGCGAAAAAGAAAGAGAGGAGAGAAAGGGGGACAAAGAGCGAGGGTGGGCATGGCACTGCGAACGCGGAAAGAGGAGTATACAGAAGGACCGACCGAGCGAGGTTTGCGCGTGTGTACGACTGTATACGCGCGTTTGCAGGCGCGTGAGAGAGAAGGACAGGGACGAGAGCGGGGGACCAACGCGACGGGACCGACCTATGGTCCAATCAAGGAAGCAGGGTACCGCGCTGACGTGATTACAGCCGCCGCGCGTGACCGGAGTTAGTTCGCCGCTCCACTCTCACTCGCCTGGCTCTCTTTCGGGTGGCCCCCTTGGCGATGGCGTGTTCCAGCCACCCGCTTCGTTTCCTCGCATTGACACGCAGCCGCAAAGATTCTACGAAGATCTTCGCGCAACGATTGTCACCATCCCTTCTGTCAATGGACGGCTGAAGTGCGAGAGATTTATATCTGTATCGTTTATGTCTAAACCAATTTCGGTTACTTCTGTGATTTTCAGACGTCCTTTCGGTGGCGGGCGAGCTTTCTAAGATGATCGTTGGGAATCAGTAGATGCATCCCTGCACGCGAAACGATTTTACAACGGTGCGCCGGGCCCTGTTTTTGCGTCGGGACCTGAAGTCTCTTCGTGGCGCATCGCTTCCCTGTGCTGCTCCTTTATGAGGACTATACTCGCGCTCGTAACACCGGCGGTTTCTTAATCACGAGACCCCGAAACGACGCTTCCCCCATCGCCCTGGAATTCGCGACTCGAAATACTTGGTCGATTCTCGCGCGCCGAGAAAGTCAATTAGCAGGAATGCGACGATCCCTCTGCTTCCTCCTTTTATCGTCGTAAAATCTTGACGCGGCTCCATTGCTGCGTTATATTATACGCGTCTTGTGCAATTTGCACGAAAAGTTACAGCAACGTCAACGGTCCCGAATATTGCGAATACTTTTTTCAAATGCATTTCTTTATCAACGATATCATTACGAGCTTAGTGTACTAATGGATTCGTAGCAATTCGCAATGAAGTCTTTTATACATTTAAAAGTTGCTCATATTTGATATCATAAAGAACAATATCCTGCAGAAGTATATATTGAAAATATTTATCGTGCTTGTAATTTATAAAAGTACGGTTTTTTATTAAAAAGATAATAAAGTATACAATAAAGTATTAAAATATATTATAAAATAATTGCAAGATTACCACAAAACTGGAAATGTTAAGGAAATTGAAAACAGTTAGAGAAATCAGGGAAAAGTTAGAGAATTTTGCAAAATTTTCTAAAAAATTAAAATTTTTGGCTTCAATAAAGATTAATATGCGTACATCACACCCACGCAATTTTGAAATACTATGTACCAACTTAACAATTAATGCAAGCAGTGTCAGCAACAGTAATAGTAATCTGATATGTCAAATTGCTCTCTCAACAAAATATTCGATTTCTAAATCAGGACAAAAATATAAAAAATTTTAAAAAATTATTGACAGCATATTAGGAGAAAAAAATCATGAAATTTTGTCTGGAAGTCAAGAAAAAGTTATAGAATTTTAGTATGAGTAATTTGTAGCAATCCTGAAATCAGCTTTTTATTCTCGTTAATAAACATTATAGGTTGCATAGAAGTTGTCATCTGTGAATCGACAAATTATCACAATTGATCATACTGATTACACTGCGCCCATGACGGCGTTTACGTCGAGACTCGTGAATTGGCCGACAGCTTCCGGTTCTGGTATTATCGCGCGGAATAGCGAGCAATCGGGTCTTACTTACCACTGATCATTTCTCGGATGCTACCGACTTAACGGCTCTTCCCTTCGATCAGCTTCCTACGACCTTCTTCATCGCATTGCCCTTTCTCCATCGACCACTCATCGTCGGCGGAGACGTGGCAACGTCGGTTACACCACCGTGGGCAAGATACAGAGAAAGAGAAAAAGAGAAGAAGAATGAGAGAGAAAGAGAAAGGATGAGAGAGAAAACGAGAGCGGCGAAAGAGACCGCGCGACCAAGATGGGAGGACGTTTATACGGCGCAGCAAGAGGCGAGGAGCCTTTGTCCGTCGAATCGCGTCGCGTCGCGTCGCGTCGCGTCGAGGCGAATTACTCGCGATATACGCTTTATCGTTGCCGCGACTTGGGCGAGTAAGGAAATAGTATTGCGATTTACCGGCTCGGATCTTGCAGAGTCGCGTAATCGCCGGCGGATAGAGCCCGGACATTCAGCGAGCGTGATCGCCGTTATCATGACAGAATGAGCGACCGTTTCCTTGAGACAAGATCTATTGTGCGATTTGCGATATTTCTCTGTCAGATTCACTAGGTTGTCATTAATATTATATTATTATCGGTACAAGCTGGAAATCAAGAAAGAGCTACGACCAGCACACTGACAGTAAAAATTAAGTACAGATGATAACGAGTAAACCGATACGAGTAAATAAATTAACGGGACGGCTAGTCGGATCGTCAGATACCGCACTCGAAAGCTGCCGCGTAAGACAAGACGGCGTCATAATTACCACGAATGCTGTCGCCATGATTGCTTGATAAATCGAAGATAGATTCGTGCTACGTCATCAGATATGATCGCATTGGACTTAAATAGCATCGCTCCAAATAGTATATTTTGCATCATTGCTTAATCTCGAACGTTACGTCTTGAGAGAGACTTGCACGAGTCGTCAGAGACAGTGGGAGAGAAGATTGCGCACCGTCGGATGCGGCCCTGCGCATACATCGTGATGCTCCTCGAATGGTACCCCCCGAGGGAGAGGAGCGAGCAAAGTCGGGGCCGGCCTGGGTCCGCGATGATCTATGGCTCTATCGCGTTCGGAGTCTCAGATCACAATCATTCCCCTTTATCGTATCCCTTCGTGAGTTTTCTTTCTTAGCAGGTGCCCGCCGTCCGCCGCCCGCTGCACGGCGATATATTACGTACCGGGTGTCCGCATTTAATTTCGCGCGATATCCTTGTTGCGATAGACGATTGTGCGAGGCTTATCTTCTCTTAGCTGATGGCAACCTCTTTTGCGTTCTTCTGTAATTTACGGGATGTTCGCCGTGAACTCGTGGCTTTGTAGATAGCTTTGTGATCAGATGTCTCTTTTTTGGCAATAAAACGTATTAGATGATTAGAAAGTATTTCACCGCTGCCATTCTTCCGAACAGTAGTTCCTGACCTTTCACCGAAACAATTTATAAGAAGCACGAAGCGAAGAGAGTTAGGACGATCGCCATCGCTCAGGAGGGTCTCCGAGGACATCTTCCTTTTTGACCCATCCCTCTCTCACCCCCTCTCTCCTTCGTCTCTTAAACTCTGTAGGAGTGGCCGATAGTTAGCAAGGACATTATAAATTTGGATGCACTACTCTGTAATTATCGGAGATACGGAGGGGCGTGCCAAGTCTCTCTCACGTTCATCCGGCAGCGTTCTTAAGCAAAAGGGGGAAGGGGCGCCCACTTCGGGATGTGTACGAAATTGCGTAAGGGTATTCGTGCGTCACGTGGTGGTGCGCGTGTCTCGCGCGTATGTGTTTGTGGATGCAGGAATTTCACGTGCGCCAGTATACCAGGATACGCGCCAACAGAGAAAGACATTATCGGGGAGGGGCACCGCGCGAGATTCGAATCTGCAGGGCAGGGCCGATTAAACGCGTTTGGCGATGTGCTCACAAGTCGAAGGAAAATCTAAAATTCTACTTACATTCATTTGAAGCTGATCTTCCGCGAAAATCATAAGACATCTTAAGTTTGCCTCAATTATCTCATTATCTGCAATTATGTCTTCCGTTTCGAGCGAAATTTCACTCACGTAATGCACGCACGCTCGCAAGCTCGACGCTCTATTGTAGTAGCGCGACTTAGAGACGAGCGAAACGCAACTGAGTAAACGGCAAAGAAAGGGATGAGAAGGACGGGGGAGGACGCAGTGGCGGAAGGATGCTAGAGGAAGAGAAAAGAAGACCCCTCTCTCTCGTATCGAGAGCGAACTCGATCTTCGACTGCTTGGCATCAAGACATTCGAGACTTCGACAGGGCAGCAAGATCGACTACAGCTCAATCACTCTTCGTCTTGTACCCTCTTCCACTCCTCCTTCTCCCGGTCCGACATGCATCTTCCTCCTCCCCCGTCTCTGCTTCCATCGCTCCAACTTCCACATCTCTTCTCGACCCTCTCTCTTCTCTTCGTGTTCACCTGGACCCATCGGGCCCGGGCCTCCTCTCCCTCCCCATTCCCTCTCCATCTTCTTTGAGGATCGTCTTCGTCTCCTCTCTTTCGCTCCTCCGTTATCGCATCCCGATCTCGGGGCCTCTCGGCTTCACGTGGCGTGCCCTAATGACGTCTCGGAACGAACGGGTACCACCGCCATCTAACAAGAGACTTTTTCACGTTCCAATGCTAATCCTCCGGGAGTCGTCTCGCCTCCAATTCCCTCTCCACCTCCTCCTTTTCCTCCGTCACCTTACCTTCCGCTTCTCGTTTCTTCGTACCTCACGTTGCATCCGCGTATCCGTATGTACGAAATGCCTAAATACGCGTGAGAGAAAAAACTATATACCTATGCACATATCAGTGATATATTAATCTACTTGATTTTAAGTAATAAACCTCTCAAGATGCGTCATCGTTATTGAATCATTCATAACATGTCATTTTCTTTTGATAATGTTCGCGTCATCGTTGTGTCTTTTTCTTCTTTATCCTGGCGATCGATCCGGATTCAACTAAATTAGGAAGGTGCAGACTTGATGAAAACTGAACGAACATTTTGTCAGGTATCAGGTAAGACTAACCACGTTCCACCGAGATGAAGTCGAGTCCAAGGTCAACTTCTCGCGAAGACTAGTCGGTGATATCGTCATCGTGGCGGCAACCACGCCGACATACGGGAGTCGATTGAATCAGTCGCGGTGCAAAAAGGGAGAGAACGGGACAAAACAAAGGAAGTCGCTTGGAATCTCTATCGGCGAGGAACGTCGAGCACCGCGGAACGAGCGAACCCAGAGTCCAGAGCCAGAGTGGCCTTACGGAAAAAAAGACCTCGACTCCAGGCTCTCCAAGTCCTGGATGGTTGCCGCTCAGCCCGAACCGCTCAACCGCTAACCGCTAAAAACCTAATTAGATGTCATAATTATATCCAGTGGTGCTCAACGCCATCTGATTCTCTGTCTTTATTTCCTTGCCGAGGCTTCTCTCTTCTTGTTGAATTCTGACTGCACTTTCTCGAGAACTGCGCGCTAGTTTATGTCGAGGACTCTTTGAACACCCTCTTTCTTTTTCTCCCTCGTCCTCTTTCTCATACAAATTCAACGAAATCATTTGTGCAAGCACTATAGGGACACTCGAGACATGGCTGGCGAATATTCGCGAACTGAAAGCTATCCCGCGGTGCGGTAAGTGTGGACTCTCGTGGTGCATAAACGAGCAAATGCTTTGCCGCGACGTGTCTCGAAAATTCTTGGGAATCGCGTAAAACGATGAGATGTATATAATCGCACAAGGTCGCCAATTCTTATACGACGGTTTAAAATATACATTCTTGCAATTTCGACACTTTTGACGAGTAAAATGTGTAAGATAATTTTTATTTTGAAATGATTATGTATTATTCTAAATGATGAAATTATTTTCTAAATATTCTATAATAAGTATTATATTCCAGAGGTAATACGTGAAATATCCGAAATGATTAACGAGCTAAACTTCATCACAAAATAATGTTCTATAGTACAGTCACGAAACGAGCGAGCGTTGCATAGCGAATTTATATAACACGCACAATCGTTAATGCACCAATCTGAACAAAATACTAATGAACATTTCTCGCCGCGTCGTAAGGTAAAATAAATGTTGTCGCGCAGTTGTTTGTTTAGACCTTCTCCCCGAGCCTTTGGCGAACTAAACCCGGTCTTCCTGTATCGCTGTATACTCGGTGTTTATTGTACGCGTCAACGACCGTACTGCGGAATGTCGGCGATATTTTAACAGTCTCGCGGCGTTAATTACTATTATACGGCACACAGCAGGCACATAGTGCTTGAGTAACAGTGTGCGGCTTGAAACGAGATACTCCGCACCTCGCAGACTCGCTGATACCACCTGTTGAGCCTTAACATCCATGCATTTCATACGGCGATGTGGTACGAAAGGGGGAGAAGCTGTACAGGCAGATTGACAGAAGGATACCGATGAGTGACAACGTGCGATAATCAGCGAGACAAATTAGAGAGAACTGCGAGAAAGTTCATAATTATGCACGCACATCTTCGTGTGTGCATAATTATCGTCGTAAACCATTTCTGATGATTACGTGATCGGTAGATTAACTCGACATCGAAGAAAAAGGGGTAATACATATTTTGATAGAACATTAATCCAACAAAATTTGCATGATTCCCATAAACTTAGAACTTTTACATGGCGAATGCTTGTTGCTGCTTACGAATGCAGCTTTCGCCTCGATCTTCAAGCAATGGTATACGGCTTGAAACAAGATACTCCGCACTTTAAGACTCATCGATACCACCTGTCGAGTTCTAACGTAATTCGTGCGCGAGCGGGAGGTCGAATCGAAACCGAACGTCGGACTCCGTTGCAATTGTGGCGCCGTTGTTGTTCGCTCGAGAACGCATGACGGAAAACGTTGCCCCTCGACAGAGATCAATTAACGGACGATGATGGAAAATAGACGCCGATCGATTTATCAGGACTCATAAGTTAGAATCTTATCGTAACAGCGCGTTATTGAATGAGCTTACCCGCGATTGCCCGCGCTGTAATTTTAACGTAATAAGTCCCATCGATTGGTAATTACGTTACTCGGGACAGAGACGGATGATAGACTCGAGAGTGTATTCGTTAATATCAATCCATTTCGCATGGGACAGTTATACTACGAGTTTTTGTTCGTCGCTAGAGGCAATATTATAATGAAGGCTACTCAACATCCTGCAAAAAAGTATCGCGTGTATATCTTCTTTTTATATATAATTTCTGTTATGACATTTTTACTTAACATTTTTAACCCTTAGTACAAACGATAAATCATTATGTCCCGTACATTTTTTTTCTTTGAAACACCCGGCAAAATAATGATCTTTATATGTATATCCTTTCTTTTTTTTTAAATACACGACCTTACGAATATAAAGATACACTGCTATGTTCATAATGTCAGATATAAAAATTATACCTAATTTCAATTGTTCCTAATAACTTCTACAGGTTGCTATTGTTAAAGACTTAAATTTAGTGTATTATTTACTAAGTGTGTACGTTATACACGTAGACATTGTTTACTTTGAACTAATCACAGTAATGGAATTATTTTGACACACATGATAGTTAAAAATAACAAAACGTTATTTAACTCAAGGCATTCAGTTACTATTGCTCTTTTGATATATAATGACGAAAAATCACTTAATAATTTTTGGGGGGATTATTAATATTTCAAATTGATATATATATATATATATATACAGGGTGTTTGGCGACTATCGCATTTTTTGTCATACGTGGGTAGAACAGCCTATACTGAAT
>NW_017300132.1:872252-872943 GCF_001594075.2 Trachymyrmex cornetzi
AAATGGTACAGGACTTTTTGATTCAGTATAGGCTGTTCTACCCACGTATGACAAAAAATGCGGTAGTCGCCAAACACCCTGTATATTGCTTTGGAAAGTCCGACAACCATACCGGCACGTAATTATAATTTCTGAAATTAATTCATTTAATATGAATACATGTAATAGTTCAACATCTTAATATTCAGACCATAGTGGCGCTTCGTATTTAAAGTAATGTTTCTAACATAAATGGTCTTATTTCCAATCTTATTATTGTTTAATAATTTTTGTACACTTGTAAAAGTAATGAAAATGAACTCAGACCCATAGTAACGAATCAAGAAATTATCGTGTATACTTAGGGTTAATAAGGTCAGTTGGTTTATTGGTACTGATTGTGCACAGAGTACGAACGAAAGAGTAAACACGTGGTCCCTATATAGATACAAGAAGAATAAAATTAACAGGGGGAGAAATTCACATTCGATGCTACATCAGAGGGTCGACCATAACCTCGGGACAAATCGTTCTCGCACGTTATACAGCCACCTGTTGCTTGTGCTCCCTTGAAACGCTCTCTTTTCGCGGGACATGATTGTTTAGAATTCACGCATCTTCACTATAACAGCCCCGTTTCTATAATTCGCTTCGATATATAAATAATTGGAATATATCTTATATTATCTACTTATATATATATATATATATA
>NW_017300132.1:873089-906785 GCF_001594075.2 Trachymyrmex cornetzi
ATATATATATATATATATATATAATATCATTACATCTCAGAATTCGACAATGTTAAGACCTATTTGATATCTCTGTGTTATATTATTACTTTCTGTATTTAATTTATATTTTTTAATTATATTTGACTCCGAATAATCAGCAGAATATAAAGGAGCTATTCAACGTTATTACTTCAAATTTCACTGGACCAACCTATTGTAAATTTGAGAGGAAGCTTACGGCATTATAGACGTCATACGATTATATGACTTCTGGAATAGATGAACTACAAATTTCGATGGGAAGCCGATTGAATTTAGGCCGTTTTATGCCATAATTATTATTTCGAACATGCGAGTATACATGCGCTTTCTTAATATATTGAACATCTTGCGTACTTACCGGTAACTTTTAAATTTATTTTTTAACATTGAGAAGGACCCGATAGGGGTCGAAATGTCTGTACGTTTTGATATTGCTTACAATAATATTATTAGTCATGTTATTCTAAGTTGGTTCTTAGCCCTATATTTTATTGTTTAATATCTTATACTGCTGAAATATTACATAAGCGTGAATCATACGATTTATTATACGTAAACTGGCTCCTCCCTTAATATTAGAGAGTTTTTGCAATAACATGGATTCAGATACGGCTAAAGTCACGTTATCCTTTTCTTAATTACTTAAGAAGAAGATAACATAATCTTAGCGTTCACCGTATCTGGATAAATGGTATTGCAAAAACTCCCTATGGATTTATGTAGCCGAGTATATTAAGAAATGAATATGACACCCCCAGAAAGATAACATCTAATCCGCGCAATTAGTCAGTTTTTCATACAGACAAACCAGTTCGGCAGAAATTACAAGCGTCGCGGTAACGATGCAGCGTTAAGAGTATCCAATTAGCTTCGACATTAAAAATGAGATAAAGACAAGCGTCGCGAAAAAAGCAAGGGTCATCGACGAATAATGAACTTTTTTTTAACTTGGCACCTTTATTGTCGATGCCAGTGTATCTCGACTTGGCAAATTGAGAGGGCTACCAGACGCTACTTCTTTCCTTTTCTCCTTCCCCTTTTCTCTTTCGTTTTTTTTTCCGGCACTCGACTCTTAACCATATTATTCTTTAAAAAATTCAAAATCTTACATATAGCACTTTAAACTATGAATTCCTTTGAGCGACGAAAGAGGGAGGCAACTTCCATCAATCCTCCAAAGATATTGCATAAATAAATAAAGGATGGTGATATTTTGAGGATTTATATTCTAACCAGAGACTACCGAGGTTACACTGAATATTTTCTTGTTTCGGCACATAAGATGCTCTACGCACTTGAATACTACCGCGTGCGAGCGGTCCCTTTTGATCAACAGCCGCTTTCAATAATTCATCCACAACTCGATCGTACGTTGCAACTTTATGCGTTGCTATTATACTATAGCCGCTTGCTTTGTCGATCACTACAGCTTTGTATATGTTGCATTATAGAGTTTGTTTCGAATATATCTGTATACTCAAGAACATGATAGAAATTTGATAAGTTTATCATTTAGCTGTCTATTTAGTTTTCTTTATTACATCAAACTTAAATTATTTACATTATAATCCACTGTAATTTTCCAATATGCTAATGTACTTGATATAGCCATCATCGAACAATTTAAATGCTCGGACGGATTTAATTTTCTCAATCAATCTCTTCGGTCCAAAGATTTCGGAGCGTGGTTGGAGAAAAGTGCGGCCCTGTAGCAGCCTCCCGTCGTGGACCGGTTCAAAAATACCTCGGATGCCCGCGCTGCGGGCGACCAGGCGCGGGTGAGAGGGGAAAAGAGCCCGGAATGAAAAGAAAGAGATAGAAGAAGAGAACAACAGGGGGGAGGAGAGGCAACACGAACGAAAGAGAGAAGAGAATGAGCGAGGAGACGAACGAAACTGACTGAAAAGGAAAAGGATGCACGAAAGGACCACTAGCGGAGCAAAGCGGGTGGAAGGAGCGAGATAAAGATGCGCGCGAAAGAGAAAGAGAAAAGAGAAAGAAAGAAATATATGCAAAAAGACCGAAGTAGAGACGGAGGGAAGAAGAGGACAGCGAAAAGTAGAAAGAGACATTTATTAAGAGGAGAGAGAGAGAGAGAGAGAGAGAGAGAGAGAGGGAGGGGGGGAGGGAGAGAGAAGGAGACAGAAGAGAAGAGAGCGATGCGACAACACGAACAGGAGTAAGAACGAGGATGGCAGATAAAGTGAGATGGAGAGAAAATGAAAGAAAAAGGAGGGGGGAGGGGGGGGAGAGAGAGAGAGAGAGAGAGAGAGAGAGAGAGAGAGAGAGAGAGAGAGAGAGGAGAGGGTGAGCACCAGAGTAGTGCGCGGCAGAACGCGTCTTTATTATACGAAAGGAACGGACGGAGGAACCCGCCGACCAAGAGGCCTGCCTCTGATGATGTTGTACTCACGACTCCCTCGTTCGCTCTCGTACCTACTCGCCGCTCCGCGCTGCTTGCTCGACATTCTCGCGCACAGGACGCGTATATCGTCCGAGGATAGCCGACTTTGCCCTCCGCTCCGCTCTGGAGGACCTCCGGCGCTGGCTGAGCGGGGTTCCAGGCGGGGAAGGAATCGGTGCGATCGTTAAATGGTCAATTATCACTGACTCCCTTCGTGCCTCGCTTCTCCTTGCGCTGCACGTGCTCTTATTTCTTATTCGCCACATTGTTATCGCAATAAAGATTAATTCTTGTTCACGCGTAACTGGGTGACGCGCCAGGGAAAATCATCCCTTAACTCACGAGGAGTACCGCGAATTAATTCTCGCATATATCAATTGCATGAACGTATTCAATCGTACAACTACTAGATGCAAATAGGACTATTGTTGAATAAGATGTGAGAAATTCTAGTGGCAAGTTTAATCCCTGTCCTACTAATGACACCAAAACCGTGACATCGTGGTAAGTGTGTAATAGACGCAGGCGCGCACTAGAGGAACGATGTGATAAAATGAAGAAGTTGTATGGTGAAGAAGTTGTGCGTGAATACTCGGCGGATCTGGATCCACAGAGCCATTAGTCGGCTGAAGCGCGGACCAATAAAAGCTCGGTGCTGCCGTCCACTAGCCATAAAGTCGTAGGATTCCTTGTTATGCGCCCGTGCGACTTCGCTTGGGGATCGTGGAGAACGGCGATAAGAGAGAGAAGAGGAGAATGGTCCGAATAAAAAGGGAGGAATAACAAAATACAACCGTGAGATAGAAGAGAAAGAGAGAGAAAGAGAGAGAAGCGTGTCATGGCTTCCAGATTCCAGTGGGAAAAGGAAAAGGTTCGTCGCTTCGAGAAGAGAAACGTGCGCGGGGACAAAAGATAGAAAAAGGCGCTAAAAAGGCGCGGCTCTTATAAAATCGTAGTCTGCTCCTTTACTGGCATCGGGGCGGGAAATTATGTGTACGTTGCGCCGCGGAACCTGTTTCGGGTCGTTTCTCGTGTATAATTGGAACACGTCCGGAGCGCAGCGCGGGACACTTAAGCCGCGACGCATCGACGCGTATACAACTTCCTTTGAACTTTCGACACGATCGATCTAGATATCTCGGATCTAAAAAAAAAAAGGATGCAGAGATCACTTAATCACTTCATTTCTAAGGAAGAGAAACTCTCTCTCTGCGAGTGGAATAGAAATACAGGAACGAGCAAATTAAAATTTAATGAACTCATTCGTATTCATCTATAATAAATCGCGACAAAAACATTAGTGAAAATTTTGATAAAAGGACGCGGGTGAAAGTGATGAGCGACAAAGTGAGAATGCGAGGGTTTCACGATCGCGTTTATCATAGTCATGCCCTCGTTATCCTCGGCTACTCTTAGAGAGAAAAGCCGCAGGTACTCGAGGATTAACGAACAAAATAAGAGGAGACGTCATTTTTCTTCGAAGAAGAAATGTGTCGCTTGCAAGAAGTCACCTGAGGGAGCGTATTTGCGCGCGGCCGGCCGAAAATTAGCACGGTGACGGCGATTAATGGCCGAGCCGAGTCAGCTCGCGCGATTTAAATCTCGCCCCTGACTATACACCGCGTTTCTTCTCGCATCTGCTCTCGGCGTTTTTGCCGTTCCTCCGCGACAGCGTCACAGGGTTACCCGAGTGCCATGAACTCGTGAAGTCAGCATCCGACTCGTCCGCGACGAACGAATTTCTCACAGTGCGAAATGTAAAACTCTCGCCATCGAAACATGTTATTCTAACATGTTGTTTGAGTGAATCCTGAATAGAAAAATTACGGTACCAGAGATAAAACTACAGAGAGACCGCCGTTGGCTTTTTTTTTTCATTAATGCGCGCCAAGTTGTCGACACATCGGAAGCTGCAGGTCCAGCTTCATGCGCGCGTAAATAACACAGTACTCGATGTATACAAATATTAATTACCAGCGGTAGCCGCGTGCCTTTGATAAAAAACCATCGACGCACATTTCATTACGGGCTATCCTTTTTACGAGGCAACCCCTCGATATATAATCACCGGCCTACCGAATTAATGAAAGCAAAATTAAAGGCCCAGTCGCCTCTCATTAATCTCCGCCGCCAAGGGATGGACACCGGACCGCGGCCAGGACGCGCGTAAGAAGCAAATGACGGGTACGAAAAGATGATGGACGCGAGTTTTCAGGACACCCCGTAGCGACACAACGGCGCGCTCTCATCGAGGTCCCTGACTTAAGTGATGACGGTTATAATGCTTTATATGCAAGGGAGAGTAGGGGGATAGGAACTTGAAAGAGTACGGCCGGCTGTCAACGCGCTATTATAGTTATTTTGTCAATCGCATTTTTCAAATCGATGATTTTATTCTCATCGAAGATGCAACATATAGTGGGTGCTTTTCATTTCGTGACACAAATCGACACGAGTATCGTTCTATCTTTATTACTCACTCTCTAAATCTGAATCAGTGGATAATCACTGATATCAGTGCCAAGTATGCCACTGGTAATCAGTGAACTAAATGTGAGATCCCTAACCTAGCTAATCTTTATTATGTAATCTAACTAACCTTGTTTTAGTGCTTAAATTCAATGAATATAGTATTGGAAGATTGAAATTAACGTGCAGATATCAGTATTTTAGTTATATAATGCTCAAACATTCTTCCTTTTTTAGTTGAATTTCACTAATTATATTATCAGTGCAAAGTACGCCACTGGGTAATTAGTGACTATCCACTGATTCAGAGAGCACTAGAATGTAAAGAAAGACAATATGATGTTTGTGTCGACTTGTCGCTAAATGGAAAGCACCCGATAATATTATAATTTCATCATTATACATCATTATGTTTAAATAATTGAAATATTGAATAAAAAGGAAAAAATGAAAGAAATAAAAACGGACAACACGTTCTCTAGCTTCTTTCTCGAAGGATGAACCTGCTGGATGGAATTTCTCCTGCGATAAGTCAAGCGGCTTGATATCGAGCTGCGATGCGGACTGCAGCTTCAATTAACGCGGCCCATTAAGGGCGATTTACATCAGCTGCAAACGCGCACGAAAAGAATGTCTCGCCATTGAGCCTAATGGACCTGTTTGCACCTACCCTTCATACAGTTCTGTTGCACTAACGAGCACTGCAATGCGCAAGATACGTGTTTCTATTAGAAATCTTAGCGGAAATATCACTTCGAAAATGCGGACCTTTTTTTTAAATTTTAAAAATTGATTGATTATTCTTGGAGAACACAACTGACACAGTAAATACGAGAAACTATAGAATCTCTAATTAAAGAAAACATACGGGTATTGCAATGTCTGATTCTGCTGATCAACGACATTTCCGTTCTTTTCGCCGAGCGATACGGAGTTATGGTCGTCGATGATGCGGTCATTCTCACGCGGTATCTTGCATGCGAAAGTATAAGTGTCCGCCGCGTTCCAAGACTTCCAATTGGAATAATGGATATACGAGGGGAAGAAAGGCGACGCACGCACACGCGCACGCATCGCGTCGGCACAACGCCACGCATCTAAAAGCTCGATTCTGCGATAGGCGAGACGCCGCGGAATTACGTCGGGTTATTTAAATTTATTAATTGAGCGATATCAATGAACTCGTGCGCCAACAGTGCCTTCATTGAATTCACTCCGACTAGATCGGCTTCGCGGTAACTCCGCGACCGTCGCGCTTCACCTAAGGCGATAAGGACATTTCTTCGATACGTGCATCTGATTTTTTGCATTTCCAGGAAAGTTTCTAAATTAAGATTTCTTGTTGTATCATCGGGAATTCCGTAGTTTATTTATTCGGTAGCTAACGGAGCAAAGTAGATGTAAATAGATGTAAAGCTGAATAAGAGTCGATTAAAAGCATTAGTGAAGACATTTCTATCTGCGTAAGCATGTTTACTCCTAGCACTTACATTTTAAGTAAGTAGGTGACAATTCACCGTGTATAGTTATCTTAAAAACCTTGTTTTGGAAAAGGAAAAAAAGTATTGCTCAAAAGTCTTAAAGTTCATTATTTTTACATTTTTCTATCTCATAAGGATATAAATAAAATTCAAAGTAATAAATTTATCTCTATAAATAGTATTAAAAAATATATAACTATAAAGATAAAATTTGTGTGCTGAGTACTTCATTTACCTACTTAAGTCTTTTTGGTAGAGTAACTCCGGCAAATACGCCCCGTTGGGATTTGCGCCGCAGAAGTCAGAAAAAATAGAAGGACTGGGGGTAATTTTCCCGCAACTACTTTGTTACATACCTTTATGTTATATTAGTATTGTGTTATGATTTCAGCTTCTTACTGTTAATATTAATGAAATTATTGTGAGTTGAATCGATTTGTTACTGTAATAAGTAACGCCATCATAAATTATAATCTACATAAAATGATTACTGTAGGACGTGTAAAAAATTTAGTGGTTATTTCGTGATACATACGTGTAGTGGAATAGTAAAGCATGTTGTATAACAAAATACAAATATTTTGCTTTCGTATTCTTTGTTTAGTTTGGTGTCTTGTATATCCCACCTGTTTGGGATATACGGCATTTTTAGCGAGTGGGATTTATGCCCAAAGCATACAAAGTGCGCAGATTGAATTCAGTGCACTAAATGCAATAAACGCATTACATGAAATATGTACCTCATGTCATAACACTTGTAATATGTGTAGGAAGATTGTAATTATTATTTATTACTTCATATACATATTTATACCATTCTTATTCCTTAATAAAACTTTATAAACACATTTTATAAATTATTGTGTCGTTATACGTCTTATTTATATGCATTATTTGTAAATTTTTCATGAGCCATACGTATCCCCCTCCCTCTACGAGTAGCCATATATCTCACTCCTATAGAATTACGGCAAAAATGTAAGGGTTTCAAAAAGTTTATTTTTTAATATAAAAAATAAATATTTCGGATTTCTAATATTTTTTTCATAGTAGTAAACAGTACAAAGTTTTTACTGATATAGTTCGTTTACTATAAACATAGTAAATAATACTTAATAAATTAAGTTTTTGATAGGTGCGGCGTATATACCGGAGTTACCCTATATCCGGTTTTTTTTTGTTTTTCAATACTCTTTCCATTGCTTATAAAATTTTTATTAATACCAGATGTAACATATATTTGCTGGGTACCGTTGTACGTCTTAATGACTGACATTTCGATTAAAAAGAATATTTTACAGTACGTTCATTTTTATAAAAATTATAAATAATAAAATTGAGTTGTGGTTATACTACATACCAGTGTATTGTTCTCGTAATGAAGCGTTTGAGGGCTAGCATTCTTACAATCTATTTTTTTCGGTTTACTTGATATCAAAATTTTTATAAACCGAAGCGGAAGTATAAATAAGACTTAACGTATCTTCAAAACAACTTTCGACTCATCGCAAGATGGAACGCGGTTGTCGCTTGACTCGATTATTGACGGGCCAATCATTTAAATGGCTAATGTCGAGGGCGACCGATAACCCCATGTGATAAAAGAAGCACTTCTTACGGAGATCGGTGACTGTATTGTAATGATAATTGCGGCGCGTGAGCTTTAATTGTTAAGTAAATTAATCTCGAAGACGTATAGTACTGCATTATTTAATTATTGGAAGAATTTATAGTTGAAAAGTTCCTTCCACTGAAAATTCCTGACGTTTATTTTCGCATCTGCGGCAGCTTAAAGGCGAGCGAAGTGCAACGATCTCGCGTTCTCTTCCTTCAGCCGGAGTTCCATTGAAACGACGTGCAGCGATTTTCTAACCCTTTCGTCAGTCGGACGTCTGAACGACAAAAGCGCCTGAAAACGAGATGCCGAGTACAAGTTGAGTGACTAATGAACGGTCGGTAGCGCGAAGAAAGTGGGCGGTGAAAATTAAATAGCAGGCGCGTCCAAAAAAATAGCAGAACGTTTTCGGTCGTCAGGTGCCGCGGCGACTGTACCGCTTAATCCTGATTAATGTCCTTGGAAACTCGCGCTAATGCTAATGCCAGCCAGACCGCGTCTCTTCTTAGTTCATCCCGTGTTCTCTTTTCTTCGCCTTCGTCATCGTTTCTACCCGTCCAGATCTTCACCGGTCGACGACTTCCATCGTCATTCCAAATCCCAGAATTTTAATCTCCGTTTAAGATTAACGCTTATTTAGTTATTGTCGATGAAATCTCAGAAACGTATATTTTTCCTATACAGCACTGATCATTTCGGTAATACTGCAGCAACATTGCAACGTTCCTGCAATGTTACAATAACATTGCAAACATTATAGCAATGTTACAGCAAACTTCTGTACTGTATATATATTTTTCAAGAGATTGATAATCAATGGCGATAATCAAAGAAGACTTTACTGGTGAAATTGTGGCGAAGATAATCCGGTTTTATTCAATTTGTCATGCTAGAAGCGAGATATATTCTCGGTGTGAGAGCCCCTTGAGGATCGTGACCGACGATTGAGTTGTATCCAGCGTTTGTTAAGGCCGCTAGAGTGAAAGAGCGCGAGAGAGAAAGAGGGAAAGAGAGGGAAAGAATACGCCGAGGAGGAAATGGAGGAGGAGGAAAGGAGGAGCAAGAGGAAAAGAGGGACGAACCGACGAAGGGATGGAAGCGAGAAGGAGAGAGAGGATTCCGATCGAGACGTACGAGACGATACATCATCTACGGTCGGCTGTGAATCGGACGAGGATGAGGATGGAACGTTTTCGTGCGAGCAGGATGCAGGATTTAAATTCACGTGCACACGAGCGAAGGAGCGCATCAGCGTGTGCGCGCATCGGACAAAGAGGCACTCGTGTAGTAAACTCGCACGATCTTCGTGACGCGTAAAACCGCCTTTGCTTGCGTATATGTACAGCCGATATCCACATATGATACGCGAACACCAGTGTAAATGCACGCACGCACGAATTGCACCATTGACTATTGAATGGCTTGCTGTAACAGTGGGCTAACCCACATTTTTTGTAAACGGAGTAAATGAACTCTTAAAAGTCGAAGCGACTGAAAAAATACCAATACTTATTACATGCTCGACTACATTGTGGTTTCATTTACTCCGTTTTTACAAAATGTGGGTTAGCCCATTGTTGCGTCAAGCCCTTCAATTGTTTCGCACAGCAGTCAAAGAAGAGAACTGGGAACTTGCGCGATTAATAGATTATGGCATACAAAAAACTTGAGCAATAATAGTGAATCGGCTAATCATAGTGGAGGACATTATAAGGCAATGACATAAACAGTATAAGCAAGTTCAAAATATTTTAATTTGCTTAGTGCTTACAATTTTTTCATATTTTTTTAAGTGATTGAATATTTTGATAGCTAAAGTTTCAAGAAAATTCTCTCAAAAAGAAAAATCTCGAAGAGAGAGAGAAAGAGAGAGAGAGAGAGAGAGAGAGAGAGAGAGAGAGAGAGAGAAATAGAGAGATAAATAGATAGGTAGAGCGTTTGATGTTCTAGGGTAAGCTCTTTAAGAACATACAAGAAGATGTAATTTTTAATACATACAAGCAGTATAATCGCAACAAAGAATTTGTGACAGATCATTCATAGCGAGAAAATAGAATGTCACGGCAGCATTACAAATTATTAAAATTAAAATTACATATTACAAATTACAAATACAAATATTACAAAGGTACACATTACAAAAATTACTGATATTGCTAAAATTGCAAAAATAGAGAGAGAGAGAGAGAGAGAGAGAGAGAGAGAGAGAGAGAGATCAGATCAAGAACAAAATTTAGTTACTTCGCATCGCAAAATCTTCGATCGAAATACGCGTCACGTCAATTTTTGAGACGAGCACGGAATAAATACGTACCACGCGTCCCGAGAGTGCGATTACGGACGTAGGAGTGGTGGAGAGGTTGCCCGGGGGGCAAGCATCTGGCCGTAATTACTAAATTATCCTTTAACTCCACCGTCTACTCGGGACCGTGCCGCGATCTTATCCAAGAGGAGAGGGTTGTGCCTAGGTTTACTCAGCCAGGCCGAGTGAAACGATCGTCGTTTATCGTCGGCATTCTCGTGGTAAGAGGAGGACGAAGCCACGGGCCTCGGGTAGATAAGGATGGAGGAACGGAACGCGGTTCGTTTTGTTAGATGTCGGCACGTTAAATTCTCCGGTAATCGGTATCAGCGAACGTCATCGATATCAGAATGATTATTCGTTTGGTTATCCACGGACCGCAAATATTCCAGTTTATCTTGCGAAACTCGAAATTGCCAATCACGCGATCATTCGCGTCTTTCTGCGGGAAATGCATTTAATATATATAGTCGCATGTATCTATACAATATATTGTTATACAACGAAAAGATTTTTTGTGCTTGCAAATATACGAAGTGTGTAAATTTAAAACGGGCGACTTTTAGTATTCAACTTAGTAGTCTTCATCTCAATAACGTGATAGCCACATTGAGTTTCAAATATTTTGTATGTGACTTACAAAACTTTCTCATTTTTAATTTAAAAATTGTTATTTTAATTAAAATTATTTGTTTAGATTAAATGAAATTATTTCAGGTCTATATCTAGCTAAATTTTTAGATTCTTCAACAAAACCATTCTATATCCACAATATCAACTATTGTTTATGTTTGTAATATAACAATTGTCGAATTTAGGTGAGCACCTCTTCGATAGCAAGTCGTTGTAAAGAGTTGAGTGTTTTATGCGGCTATTATTTAGGACAAATATCTATTTATCAAGGCGAAAGATGTACGTGCGATCGATCGATAGATTCTGGGTGATCTCATGGAACAGCCGCTCCGCGATCTTTATTCTTTTTGCTGCAAGCTGCCGAGGGCTGGGAGAGGTTAAGCCGAGCAGATAGGTAGGTATTCGCGGTAGGACGATCTCGAAGGTAAGAGGCCAACCAAAGGAGGCACAGGGAGGAACGAAACGGAGCGGAACACGGTGCAGAAGAGATCGAGGAGAGGGCAGCGAGCTGTCCAGGTCGATGATGCATGGTACCAACGACTCGGTCGTGCTACTCCTCTGCGAACTTCATCTTTGATGCTGTTCCGCTTGCTCACCCCATATTTTCCAATGTTCTCCTGTAATATTGGCGCATAGGAGCCTCAATTTCCTTTCATGACCAATCGATGAATGTCTAGACTTGAGAAAGTTTAGAAAACAAAAATTGAATGATTTAAACCTGTGCGTAGCGACTTAAAATATTCCAAAATGAACAAATACAGCGTTCTCAAGACGACATTTGAGTTGTCTTTCCACGATGAAAATCATCCTTTATTTTGATGACATTTTATTGTTAATTAGAGTCACTATGCAAAATATCCCTCTTCTTTTCGTCGTCCTTGGTTTCACTTTTATTTTGTCGTGCTCTCCGACTGTTTCTCCGTCGCGAATCTCGCACCTGCCGTGAAGAAGGATGAAGACATACCGATCGAGAGTTCCCGCTGCGAGACGTATTAGTCGTTACCCGGGATACATCGGACGTCCTTCTTATTCCTTGGCCAAGCAAGCTCGGTTTTACACTCATACAAATGTGCGCCTCGAAACGGCATTACCGTTCGTTATCGTCCGCTATCGTGTTCACGGAGCGACGCGTCTCGAAGAATCACGACAAAACTCGTTCTCGTTCATCCTCATTTATGAGCTTATGTTGTTGTATGCAACCGATAACAGAGTCCACATGCCTCGTCGATCCAAAAAGATTGTTAAAAAAATAATATAAATATAAAATAATTGTACCAAAACAAAATATTGCAGGTGCCATTTTTTAATTTTTTAGGAGAAAGGGAAAACTTATTTTCTTGAAAACTATCATTTCAAGAACTCTACAAAAATTACTGTAATAATTAAAGATATGAGCAATCAGTTTTTGCAAAACTTTTTCATCAAGTTTTAATTTTAAAAAATCTTGTTAAAAAATAAAAATTCCGAAACATTGTAGATTTAACCAAAAATGATTGAGTTTGTAGCAGCACTTTCCATGTCAAATATTAATTGTTGTGATAAAACACAACACTTACTACTCATTCATAAGTTTTTTGTTCTGGCACGCTTTAATTAACAAAAAGTTATAATTGTAGTTTCTTACTAAACGGTGACGTAACAATAAAAAAACAAGACTAGGCACATATTTTTTAAACTAGATTTAAGCTAATTCGTGGGATCTATAATAAAGAAATAAAAAACTTTTTTTTAATTTGCATTATTCGATAATTTGATAAATGGCCCGAAGATTTATAACGGTCTTTATTCTGCCACGAGAAAGACTGATAGGGTGAAGGAGCCATTTGGAGAACCATCGCGCGTGCCCCCGACAATGATTTGTTGTCGACGAATCGAAGGCAAGCAGGTCGAATCGCACGAGCGAACGAATGCTTGATACCTGCCGTGGATTGGACGGTAATGCGATCACGTTTCGCTCACCGCGATCGAGCGAAATGTCCGGCGAGCCAATCGGCCAATCGATTTTACGAGCGCGCGAGAAAATCAAGGGGCTTCAAGTGGACGAAGGAATCGCATTCGCTCCTGACTCTCAAGCCATTGCAAACATTGCGATGAATTCGGCACACGCGGCACGCTCCCAGCAATGGCGCAGACGTTCGTTGGAACTCAAAAACACGTTCGGGACTGCGAAATTTCCCGCAAGAATTCCGATGAAACGGATGTTCTGCTTTCGCTCGTGGAAATTGCTTCTCCGCGAAAGGAGGAGAGATCGTCTGACGCGTATTGGCGTAGGTTCCTCGTGAAAGTTGAGACTGATACACAAGGAAGCATTCTCGATCATTTGGACGTCCACTCGAACGTTCGGTAAACGTTGCGGGATATTATCTTTCGTTTGCACGCGAGAGGAACGTTTGCTCTTTTGATTAAGAGGAGTCTTCTGCCCACGTGGCACCGTGTTTCTTCGAAGAACGGAAACTCAGGTGTGAATAGAAAATGCCTACTTGGAAAGAACGATTTTGCTGAAGTATCTAAAAATTTACCTGAATAGATTTGAAAATAATTTTGTTAGACATCAAAATAATTATGTAGGACACTCAGGTTTGTTGTCAGAATATCAAAATCTTTTCCAGCATTGCTCTCTGTGCATGAATTTCCTATACATAATTATTTTGACGGCTTAAAAAATTATTTTTAGATCTACCTAAATTTTTAGATATTTTAGCAAAACCATTCTGTGCATGTCGCAACGCAAAACGTTCACATACCTTTGAAATTTTATTAGTCGACCTCGGTATTTTCATATTCCAAACATTTCTTGAAAAAGTATTATTAATTACTTCATCATGCTACATGTACAATCATATAACTATAAAATTTCTACGGTAATAATTATACGCGTGTAAATGAGCGACGTATTACGTGTTGTAACGTAATTTACGAGCCAATAACATTCGAGCTCTATTGGCTCTCTCGCAAAAATCATGATGGCGTTAATTGTCGATGTGTTAATTAGTGTAATCACCATGACGTGTCCCACGCAAGACAGGTCCACGTCGGATGAGGGCACATGAGTTTTTTCGATCAGCTCGCAAGACTTGGTTTATATAGAAAGAGGAGCCTGTTGATCGGCGTGGGCGGCCTGAGTTTTTAGGTCAAGCCCGAAAGAAGTATCGCTCTTGTGTTCATCGGCCGCGCGTGTTTCGTGTCGGAGCACGTCGCGTGAAAATCTTCTCGGTAAGAAGAACTAAAGATTCATGGAATCACATGCACAAGTGCATGTGTAAGTTACCATGGGTTTCCATCGCTAAGCCCTCCGTATAATCGTTATCAACTCTGAAAGCGCACAGGAAGTGGGTAGTACGAACGCCTAGCAATCGCTCCAGCTCGCGCGCGATCTTGCACGCAACCTAGGTGAACGTGCACGCAGATACGCAATAATTTCCGCGCGGTGGAAGATCGCACGTGGCAAGATCGCGCCACGTGGCGTAATTGGCGTGCGCCCCTGATTTACGAGCGGCGCGGATTAAACGCGATCCGCGCCTTTCGACACCGTTCCGCGTTTACTCATCCGTCGCTTTGCATAATTCCCGACGTGCGCTAGATTACTCGCTCGTGGGAAGGATACGATATCGAGAAAGTTACTGCGATTGTACGCTCTTAACACGAGTAACGACGCTGTAAATAATCTTCGCTACTACGCACGACAATTGTGTATGTAAGGCGATCGAAACAAATTACAATTATTCATTTAATCATAAATCTTCGCATTTATGTATCAAGATCAATCATAGTAGTGATAATAAGTTTATAGTGATAATAATTCAATAACAGCACAAATGCAGTATTTTTCAATGATATATAATATAGAGGAAAGCCCTCTATTATCAGATAGGCGTCTAATATGAGATAGCGGCGTTTCTGCTAAACTAATAAACGTTGTCTATTGGTTCCACGATAAATTTATTGCTCTTGGATTGAAAACTATTTAGTAGAAAGTTTATTATTAAATCATGCCTGTAGTCATTGTAAAAAAAGATTTTAGAATTTGAATGTCTTCAAGTTTCATTGACATGAGGCTTTAAACCTTGTTTATTATTTAATAAATAAATATTTGGCAAAATAAATTCTTCATGTAGTGATAAAGTAAGGTCGTATTAATAGAAAAATATGGGATATGTTGAATCGTTTAATTACAGAAGTTAGATTTGATGATCGTAAAACCATAAGGCGTGGAAATCGTAATATGAGACCCAAGGTATTCCTAGTATGAAATAACCCATGCTCCTATGTTATAATGAAAATCGTTGCCAAAGTATAAATATTATTGTGCAATAATAAAAAAGACAACCGGAATGAACGTCGAGTGCCTATATCTGCGATGCTTGATTGCAACTACTTGAAAACGAGTTCTGGGTATAATCTATCGCATGCTCATTTTTCGCGGACGCTGGCTGTGTTTATTTGTATTTATAGGAACATTAAATAAAATTTTTTAATTGTAATACTGATATACTTTACGTTTTACTATCGATTTCTCGGGGCATATTAGGAGCATAATTTTTTGACTTTGCGATTTGCTCACTTTTTACATTTCTTTAATTTAAAAAAAAAATAAAATTTGAATTGAATTTTATATAACATTATTATAAATTTTTTTCTTTAACTATAACAAAGAAACATTTCTTTAAATCGAAAAAACCTT
Organism: Trachymyrmex cornetzi; assembly: GCF_001594075.2. Classification (NCBI taxonomy): domain Eukaryota; kingdom Metazoa; phylum Arthropoda; class Insecta; order Hymenoptera; family Formicidae; genus Trachymyrmex; species Trachymyrmex cornetzi. The sequence goes on from NW_017300132.1 coordinate 888,699, forward strand.
TCTCTGGATGTAAAAGGTAATATAGGCTAGAGATAAAATCGTCGATTTTCTGTCGCTATTTTTAGAATAATTATGCTGCGCTTTTTTCACTGCAATGGCAGACCAAAGAAAACATCGTTTAGCGAACTTGATTAACTTTTTTTTATCTTGTTCAATCAATAAATTATTTTAACGAGATATATAAGTATTCTTATTAATAGTTTAATGAAATGCATATTTTACCACGTAGACCCGCCATCATTCCTACGTTTTTTTATCCGTCCTCACATATATTTTAGCCGCATTCCGTTATTCATTGCGAGTACTGAAAATCTGTAGTTCACGTTGCATATACTATATATTTTCAATACTCGCAGTGAATAACGAAAGACAGCTTTTGTCTAATGAGATCTCGGTGTACTAATCGGTTCGCGTGATGGCCGATCGGTGTGATTACGATCAACTCCGTTCGCTCCATTGCACCGAGTATCGTTTTCTAATACGCGTCTGTCGTTGCGTATTTTGCAGCATCCGCTCGTTCGACGAGGGTCACTGGTCGTCACGTCATCCAGTATCCGGGGTGTCGAGGATCGTCGAGAAACATCGAGTGGAACACCGCCGTGACGGATTAATTGAGGAAGGTGATCGTGCTTGCCTACGATATTTGTGTAACGGTGGTCCACGTGTGTTCGCCATGACAGAACGTTACTTCTCCAACTTTCCTGCCGTCGGAAATGCATCGCGGTACATCAGGAGGGAATAAATATTGTAAGGTGTCAGGATTGGAAAAACGGGATTAGGTCTCTTTTTACAATTGCCAGGTTACTCCTAGCAGACGAAACTGTATCTTTGAGTTCAGTACACGATAAAGAAGAATATTTGTATCTCTTAACACTAGAAGATCACTGACGATCTATTACAATGACGGTAACTAAATTCGCAAACCATTATGATTATTTCATCTCAACGTTGCCGAAAAACCGTGCTGTGCTCCAGCGTGCTCCGGCTTTTCACGTAGGCACGTGTAGTGCGCGCCGCCAGTTTCCACCTTTACAATTAGAGTGTTTAGAGTGGTGGACCTGTTGTCTGTTGCGCGATAACAGATGTCATCAGTCGCTCCTTTGGCGATCGAAAATTTCGGAATACTTAAAATTATCTTACAATATATAGACAATCGTTCTAAGATGTCTAATCGATTTTATCAGCAATAACATGTCCATCCACGTATCGTAGAATTTCCACACTTTTTACATTATTTGCAAGTATATATCGTCGATGTCTCGAAAGATCGAAACCCATTGGAAGTGCCGATAATGAACATATGGATGACCGTTCTGAGATGTCTAATCGATTTCGTTGGCAGTAATGTGCCGAATCGTACGACTTTCTCGCGAGTGTGTCGTCGATGCATAGAGAAACGGCATCAAGAATCGTTAGAGGGATCGCTGATGGAGACCTCCATGGAAAGAGAGATAATCACTGCTTGTCTACAATAATTGGGTGAGTGATAAATTTCTCAATTATTTCTCGCACTTTTTTATCGTGATGTACGGAGAAAGGATAAAGCTAATATATTATAAGAACTCATGTTACTCATGTTACCGAACGCATGAAATGCGTTGGCGTTACAAAACTATTATATATCCCAGAATGAATAACGTTTTTCAAAATAATTTATCGTCGCGTTATCGCACCGCGGCACCCTGTGATTCTCTTTGACGCGCTGGATCGACGGGTAGATCGCAATGCTCGAGCTAGGAGAGGTCAGACTCGAGAGGAGAGATTGAGTTACCAAGATAATCGGATGCACGCCCATTCGCACGACCACGCATCCCGATATCTTTTAGGCGCGGTTCACAACGCGAAAGCTGAATTCCTCCTCTCGAGATACCCTTCGTCGATGACCCCGAGTACCGACACCGCGCCTCTTCGGTAGGACAGAAGTTTTAAGAAGATCCCAGGCTACTTTGTTTACATCGCGTCGATGGCCGATCGATGGCCGTTGCATCAGCGTGAAATACACTCCGCGGACGCTGATGAGATGATCATTAAAGATAATCAACACCGCTACTGAGGAAACGATTGATTTCTTCAATTCACACGTAAGAAATAAGCACCCAGATAGACTTGTATAATCACGATATGCACAAATTAATTTACTGAAAATTTAGAACAATTTTATGATCATTTATGACATTATAAAAGCAAAAATGTTTATATTAAAGTAAATATAAAATTTAGGTTATTTGAATGATTAAATTTTTTGTTATAGAATTACAAAAACATATGTACGAAAATATATCTTCAGATTTATAATATTCTTTTTTCGATATCACTATATGAAATATTTACATCATGCATAATTAAATGAAATACATCATATAATGATGCACATTTACAATTATCATGTGATGCTATAGAAAGCTTAAATAATTTTTAATTTTTTCTTTATTTTATGCCGCATAAAGTACGATAAATATACTGTAAAATTTAGGTAAACAGATGTTGATCTTGATGCACTGAATCTTGTTAAAAGAATTTGTAATCCTGATGTGATATCAGAAAGCATAAATGATTTGTAAACTTTTATTTATTTCATGCCGCATAAAGTAAGATATATATACTGTAAAATTTGGGTAAACAAATGTCGATTTTGATGTACCGAATTGTGTTGAAATTCGTAATCCTGATATGATGTCATACCAGGTATGTAAATATGAAACCGGAATTTTTTAATAGAAAATACACGTTTATTGCATGAAAATGATAAAAAATATTTTATTCGAAGTATTGCCCATCACTAGCTATACATTTTTCCCACCTGTCTGACAATTTGTGGATGCCACACCAAAAAAATTATTGCTCTTTTGAGCCAAACTAGTCATCTAGCCATTTTCGTACATCTTCGTAAGAAGTGAAGTGGCAGTAAATATAAATGATTTGTAAATTTTTCCTTATTTTACGCCGCATAAAGTAAGATAACTATAATTTTTACCAATATCAGAAAATACGGTACTAAAAAATTCTGAAAAAAATCTAAAAAAATTCTCAATTCTATAAAAAGAAAATAAATAATTGTTGTCTCTTGCTATTTTTTCGTAAAGTTAATAATACTTGAGTAAAAAATTATTGAAAACAAACATTCGGTGATTTTTAATAATTAATATCTTGTTAACTATTGCGAAAATTGTAAAATAGTAGAGGACTTTTCGTCTCACAATCAGTTTAATCCGCTCTACCTGCTTACGGGTGTTGTCAGGAGTTATCAGACACCCTATATATACATACATGCATATTACACACATATATGATCGGTACGAATGTCAAAATAAAATTCAATATATGCCAAATTTAAAAGTGTTCAGACAAGCGTGCGATTAGCTCAACGTTAGCGTTGGTAGGCTACCACCCCAAAGATCTTAGGTTCAAATCCCGTCGATACTCTATGCGTTTTCAAGAATATTTATAATTATGTTAATTATAAGAATTTGCATATACATAAAAATAACTAATAAACTTAATTAATAAATATATATTCTGAAAATAAAAAAACAAGTTATAATTAATTTTTTTTTCGTTAAAATATTCCCAATAGACAAACACATATACTTTACAGCAACTTCATGTTTATCTTAGAATCATCCAATGCTTCATAGATGAGCCGATTGTGATTCGAAATATTGCAGCAACATTTAGTAAACGAAATATCATGATGCAAATATGATGTAAATATGAGACACTAAGAATCAGATTTTTGTTTCTCATATTTACATTATATTTGCATCATGATATTTCGTTTTCTGATCTACTAAATACAATATTTGGAATCACAATCGGCTCATCTATGAAGCATTTGATAATCGAATAAAACGTAAAGTTGCAGTAAAATTGATGTACATCTGTCTATCTGGGCAGTGTTAATTTTTTTAGCTTACATAACGGAAGGGACATTACTAAAATAATATAAACGGAAAATTTCATGTATATTGTAGACGATTAATGTATATTTTTCTAATGTAATTGTATTTTTTTAATATATCAACGATTAACTTTTAAGTGAAGAGGTGAGATGTTTACAGCATCCAGTTTTCTTTAAAAATTTGTTCTGGAAAAGGAAAATAAAAAAAAATATTACCCAGATGAATAAATGGCTTACTATAATTCAGCAAATGTAAACTAACAGTAACATATTAATGTTAATTTCCCACTCAACAATATAAATGTAAATATAACATATTACATATGTTATGCATAATAGCTGTATTGCTGAATGAGAATTTATAACATTGATGTAATATCACTAGTTGACATTTGCTATGGAAAGTTCATTGTTTTTACATTCCTCTATCTTATAAAAATATAATTAGATATATAATTATAACATAATATACTAGTAAAAAATATAATTATAAAATTAAAAAGATTAAATAAATTTGTAAATGTTAATTTTTAATGTTTATTTTTTGTAACATAAAGATAACATACCTAAACTGCAACATTATTTGGATCGGTATTTATTATTTCGTGCTTTGAAACGATTTAATAATCAATTTTGAATTTTAATTTAAAAAAAAAACAATTAAATTATGAACTAGCTAAGATTTTAGTCAAATGTATACTTTCGATCTGCGGCATTAACGATTCTGGTTGAATTCCAGAGGTTTTGATATCTTGATCCCTTTCGATCCGCGAATACCTCTCGAAAGATTCCGACTATGAATTCGAAGAGATCTATAGAGATCTTCGCGCGGCTGAGGCGGTGGTTATGAAACGCGACGGGGGCAGATGGGCTCGGCAGCATACAAAAGCGATAAATCAACGTAATAAGTCGGACCTCGGGAGAAACATCGAGTCCATAAAGATGTTGGTTTAGGACACACACGCATTTCCGAGGCGTGCCCCTCGCGGCATCGCGGCTCCCTCTCGCCCGCTTAGAAAATCATGAATCGCCTCGATCTCGATCCGAGAGTCGGGGCACACCCGCGTGTCGTGGGATCTAATAAAGAGAAAGATATAGCCGGTACTCGTGTTTTCTCTGTATATATAAAAATGTTTTGCTTCAGCTCTCATTTAGGACGACCGTCAAAGCGCGAGATAATAAACACCGATCCATGAGATGTCAGCTGAAGTATGTGCGAATTTAGGCACGTAATCTATGTTACTAAAAATAAACGGTAGAAAGTTTATTTAATTATCGATAAAAGCAGAGTAATTAACACGGAAGGAACGAAACCTTACTAAAGTATTATATTTAAAAATTTGTACATAGATACAAATCTAAAAATAATTATATATAACATTCTAGCTTGAGCATCTTACATAATTAAATTGATAGTCGAACAAATTTATTTTCAGATCTGCATCTAGTTAAATTTTTAGATACTTCAGCAAAACCGTTCTTTGCATGTATATATTCATGAAATTTTCCGTATATATTGTATCATTTAGAAATAATACAAAATAAAATATAAAAATATTATATCATTATAATTAAAACAATTTTTAATGCTGCAATTTGTATACGTATCTGTATTACTTTTATTTATAATAACGTATCGTTTACGAATTAATGGCTTACTTTTACTCCGATGAGGAAACACCAAGTATTTTGCCTTTGCTCCTCGTTCTCCTACACGAAGATTCGATTTGGATCTCTCGAAGCTTCCTCCTCTCCTTCCGAGAACGGAGGAAGTCGAATGTCGGGGGAAGAACCGAAAGATTAAAGGGCGGAGTTAATGGCTCAATTAGCGCGGCTGGCAGGCAGCAAAACACGGAATGGAACTCGGACGGAAAAACTCACGCGGCGGCTAGAAACTCTCGAATTTCACGCGCGGGAAAATCTGATGGATTTTTTAAAAATCTTCGAATATCTCTCGTCAGAAGAGACAATAAACCTCTCTTTAGATAATTGCTATCGTTTTACAAGCTACTTAAATTATATTCTAAAATAATATCTTGTATAGAAAGAGCAATTTTGTTGAAATAAAATTTTAGCTAAGATATACGGATCTGGAAATAATTTTGTTGGATCATCAAAATAATTACATAAGAAACTCAAGCATGATGAGCAATAATGCAAAAAGTTTTGTCATTCTAGTAATTGTAGTTTGAGCATCATACATAATTATTTTGATTCAACGATTAAATTATTTTCAGATCCGTATCTAAATTAAATCAGATTCTGTATCTAAATTAAATGAAAAATATTTCAGCAAAATCGTCCTTTACGTGTGAGTTTTTTAATCGCCATATACACATATATTTTGATAATATAATAAATGTTTTTCAATACATAATATGTGGCTAAAACCTCTCTTTCGGAAAGGATACTTGTACTCTATCCACATATTAATATTCGTCGTAAAATATTAATGATTGTTTGCGACATTATTCAGAAGAAACCCGAAGCGCTAATAAAACGTGTAGCAGGACGTTCGCATTTTTCTATCTGGCGAATAAACGCACGATGGTTGGACGATAACTCCAAAGTTTATCGTCCGAGAATATCATCGTTCCAGGCAACGCCGATTTTCGCCACGAAATTGCTTGGCTACTCGACTTTAGCCGGGTTTATGGGTTTGACGTAGGCGCCGCGCGCTCGTTGGCAGAGAAAGAAAAGATCAGTGCCATTTGTACGATAGCATGGTGCGATCCTGCTCGCAGAAAGCCGATCTTAACGGTCTCGCGCCCCGGCGAATCGATGATAAAATCGAAGAACGACGTCCTCGCACCCGTCGGCGGCTGGCATTAAAGTCAATCGAGGGGTTCGGCTTTATAGTTTCCGCGGCACGGATACCTGGTACAACGAAAAAGAAAGTCTAACTGGAAAACCATGTCCGCCGCCTCTATCAGCTGTCATTACGCGTCGTTAACTTGACAGTGGACAGAAAGTCAACGGCGGCGTTCGACCCGACGCGCGGACGGATCTATATGGTCGACCTATACAGGGATTACCAGTCGGTTGGTGCTCATCGCGGATAGAGTGGTTATCTTTATGCCGTTTCTAAGAAGATTCTCGCCTTCCCTCTCGCCATCTCCGTGTTTCTCTCCGCGCTTTTCGTTTCACGCTTTGGTAACCGCGCGCGTTCGCTCATCTCGCTCTCTCCAGGATCGATCAAACCAACCTGCGTACAAATTTTTTTTTTGATATCCAATGATTATGTGTCGTTTATATAATGTGTATCTCGACAAACTTGAAACCTTTCCAATTAAATGAAATTACACGAAAATTCAAAAATGTATGTCTTAAGATAGAATATTATATAATCGTTTCAGTGATCTGTATACACTGTTAAATATCAAATACCTAATTTAAGTTAAAACAAATTGTATTTTCAATAACAAAAATTTGTCCAAAAATGAATTAAATTTGATTCAAAGCTGCATACATTAATATGAACATTGTTTACTTTAAAACAAACTTCAAAAATTAATTGATTTCCATTTTGACACACACTAACAAGATATCATTTTAATGTCAAGAAAGATGATTACCATTGCTCTTTTGATAGCTAACAGTGTATAATTAGTATAATTATACACTAACTATATATAAATAATAAATCCTATTGCATAGATCAAATATGTAGATGTGACAAATAGATAAGTGGATAAAAATAAAACAGTCAAAAGATGTGGAAATGACAAGTCATTCCCGTGCGAATTATCTTACCTCACTAAACCGGCATAATGGTACGCGCCCGAATTCGGATAATCCCGGACAGTGTGTTCTACAGGAGATACGTTAATCTGTCGCTTGTAATCCCGTACCTTCGTCGAAGGGACCCGCCATGGTACAAGCTCGACAATCGGATTAAGCCCGCGGATGAGAGAAGCAGCAGAGATGCCGCGGCGTCTTCGACCGGACGCGACTCTCGATCGAGAGGGCGCGGTTTACACACGTTTTATACATAATACATTTAAATGGTCAGATATTCGAGATGTGTTGCTCTCCTACGCACGCACGCACGGGAACCCTCTACCGGGCCATTCTCCCGGACTCTCGAAGAAGAGATCCCGAAGTGGTAAATTCTCGAACAGCATAACACCGCCACCGTGCGTTTGTTTGGACAAGAGCATTATGAGATTTTATGCGAGCCACGCGTGCTTCGTCGACTTACAACGTTGTTTATGCACCCAGCGGCACACCTCGCGCCTGCCCTGCCTGCCTCCTCCTCCGTTTCCTTCTTCGAAAAGAATAGTCCACCATACACTGTCAGTTCGTTCTCCGATCCACCCTTGCTTTCCTGCGTTGCACACGGTACGTTTTTCTCGTCCCTATCTTTCTTTAAAAAAACCTCAACGACTTTAATACAAAGTGTTACGGAAATCAGAGCGCGTTGTTATCTCAGAAAATGCTAATCATGGTTTTCTTTACACTCGACGAAATACCGTGGGAGCCATGCAAACAAACCGGACTCTAAAAATATCCTAATATATCGCGAAAGGAAATAGGTACTCGAAACAACGACAGATCAATAATATCATATCTCTCTGTGTTATCGGAAATACTATCTCATTTTACGTAACTCATTTATTTCTGAACATATATTTGATACTCTGATTCAATATAATACAATTAATATATTATTAGATCATTCCAGGAACAATTCATTTCAGTATTAAGTATAAAAAATTCATTAATTTTTTTATCAATATTGCTCGCCGTACAATGGCAGCGACGAATAAACTGTTGATAGCATCGTTATCTCTCGCCTTCGGTGAATCTTTTGTCTCATCGATACGTGTACAGTTCATCGCGAGAACGAAAAGCACACACGTTAGCGATAATGAATATTTATTTGGACGAAACGAGCCGCGAGAATCTTTTGACGCACCGCAATCTCGGTGGGGAGACATACGCCAACTCAGTTGAAGCAGACAAAACAAACCCGTCTTATCAATGAGTACCATCGCCTAATTGTCTCATTAAAGCGATTAGCCTCTGAACGAGTCATCCTAGCTAGGGGTACGTTTCTCACGGGTGGCATTATTTGCTACTGCGTAACTTCTAATAACAGATTCTATTTCTCTCATTAAGATTATAAATTTATTGACAATACATACATTTATTTCTAAAATCATAAAAATGTACAAAAAGAACGATTTTACTGAAAGGTCTAAAACTCTGTTAGATACAGATCTGAAAATAATTTTATTGAACCATCAGAATAATTAAGTAGGAAATTCAAGCATGACGAGCAATGCTGCAACAAGTTTTTATATTTTATCAACTAATTTAAATGTCTTACATAATTAATTTGATAGTTCAATAAAATGACTTCCAGATTAATATTAAGCTAAATTCTTGGATACTTGAGTAAAACTATTCTTTTCGTATAGCTTTGTTTGCGTACAAAATTCCGCCCTCTCGCGTACGTACACGCGTATTCGTGTTACTGCAGCGAGCCGGGGTTGTATGCGAGCTTGCAGTACGCTATCGCGACGTATCGTATCGTATCGTACCTGGGTATCGTATGTCTCCTGCAGGTCGAGGCTCCTGGCACAAAACGTGGGTAGCGGCGTTATGAATGCGTGGAATTTATCAATGGACGGCGGCCAATGATAAATCGCACATGCAATGCGTATCCGCGAGACGGTCGGCATCGCTGGCTCTCTATTCGTGTGAAAGAGGCGCGGAAGAAGGAGGCGAGAGATGCGCAACAGCCTCCTGGAGCTGGAAGGGAATGTCTTCCTTCGACGAGTTCCTACCGTGTGCATCGCGACGCCGCGCGCTGACAAATCGCTCTCCTGTTTTTACGCGCATCCGTACATTGCCGCGCAGCCGGCGGCGTACTTGAGATCGCGTACGTCCGTCCAATTGTGTTTACGCCGTGATGCGAGCACCGAGAAATTATTCGAGGGTGGAACGATTGGACGTAGAGAAAAGCGGATTTCGATACTGTACAGGGTGTTTTCAAATTCGCGCCCGCGAAGTACAAGACGTCATACTTAACGCTAAGAGAAACAATTTTTTCCTTTTGCAAAATTGCGTCTGACAAGTAGTTTTTACAGGAGAGCAGGTTGAAGTTGTACGAGTAACCGCAATTATTTGTCGAATGTAATTTTATTACAGGAAAAAGTTGTTTTAGCACAAAAAACAACTTTTTCCTTTAGTAAAATTGCGTCCGATAAGTAGTTTTTGCAAGAGAGCAGGTTGAAGTCAACATATAAGCGCAAAAATTATTTATCGGACGCAATTTCGTTAAAGGAAAAAATTATTCGTTTTAGCATAAAGTATCACGTACTTCGCGGGCGTGAATTTGAAAACACCCCGTATAGTTTCAATACTATACCGTACATGAACGTATACCTTTATATTGACTCGGCTTTTCATTTTCTGATTAACTTCTAATTAAACTTAACCTAATGATAATGTAAAAGTTGTATTTTTTTAACTATCAATCAATTAAACTGGCGGTATTGTAGCAGAGGTGGTATCGTTACAGAATAACTTTTAAAATTACTATACTACAAAATAATCAGTTTAGTAATTAATCATAGCTAGAAAAACAATTTTTACTTTATTATCAAATTAAGTGAAGTCTAAACTACAGATTAAATAGAAAATGAAAAATCGGATTTAAGAGACCTATGGGCAGCCTGACTTATACCGTAATCCAAGGTTATAGGTCTAGCCATCAGAACCTGTTTACACCGGAGATATCCTATAGTATAACAGAGATACACCAAGTGTCACGTGATCGCGATATTATGATAATGCTTATAATGTTATGATAGCGTTGATTATTGTGTCATTTTGTTTGGATAGACGTAAAACAAGAACAGAATATCATAGATAAAAGATTTTCACTCCAGCCAATCAGCAAATCTCACGATCACGTAACTTTTGACGCATCTGTGTTTTACTGTGACTGCGTTTCATTTGACGTTTGTAAAATTCTTGGAATCATTTTATCCTTGTTGTTTATCAAGTGTTAAACAAAGCTGGCGAGTATGAGCACCAAATGAACGCATTTTAGAATCTCTGGTTTACACCGTAAAGAATTTTTGCAGTTTTAGCACCGTTTATCGGTTACATCTTTAACTGTTACGCTTTTTATACCCTAGAGAGAAAATTAGCAAATCTTTAGGTAACACGCGTTTATATACAAGTTACTAGCTGTCTATATTTTAGTCCCCAAAAAGCGAAGCTTGATTTAAAGCCAAGTTAGGTCATCTACCAAGTGTTTACAACAGGGATCTAAATATTGAAAGTCGGAGTTTGTGTTATAAGTCGCGATCTAAATGCACGGTGTGAATATAGTAGAGTCCGACCGAAACTTTTACCGAAACTGAAAACGAACACTCATTACGTGTTAGTTTCGACTGAAACCATGTATATATAGCTGTTGTTCATAAATATTAATTTTAATATGTGCATAATATTATTGGTTCAATAATTAAATTATGATATTTATGAAGAAGAAGTACTTATATTCTTTAGCCAAAATTGACACAACCGAAATTTCTGTTTTCGATTTCGGCCGAAATTTAATTACTGTCTCAATAAATGGCATTTATGAAGAAAACGTATCATGCCTATACATATGATCTTTATAGTGTGGCGACTCGCCACTAGAGGTCCACGGGACTCACTCGATTCGCGTAAGCACCGCGCCGCGCGAATTCCCTTTAAATAGAATATCATTCTGGATTCATTCCAGGCGTCTAAGGCAAGTCCCACACTACATCGCCTTACTGATGAGTCTAGTAATGTGGGACCAGGACGAAACGCTGCGGCCGACCACAAAACTTCGAGTCAGGCCTCCTTAGTGGACATTTCCACAATAGAATTCTTATTTTTTAATTTTGGTTTCGGTTTCGGTTGAAATTGACATGTAACCGAGTGTTTCGGTTCAGTTTCGGCAAAAGTTTCGGACTCTAGAATATAACCAGTGCCTTTTCAGACTTTCAGTATTACAATCCGGGCGAAAGTAGAATCGCTCAAAGTATTCGTTAGATAAGCGAAGAAAGAACGTATTCATTTCACGACGAACATTCGAATTGCATCGAGCAATCCCACCCGCTCGTTCGTGTCAAAGTGAAATCCGAACGAGCGAGTATGCAAAAGTAACATCGCGCGACAAGCGGAACGAGAAGTGTCGCGACAACACTTCACGCACCTCGACGAGCGTATTTTCGATAAGCCGAAAGCGCGAATCGCGCCTTATAAGCGAGCGAATTAAAGAGCGAGCCCGTGAGAAACGTTTCTCCACGCATTCGTATCCCCAAGACGGCGAACGTATTTCGATAAAGCGAAGTTCAAGGATTCACGACGTGCCAACGAATTAAGAGGTGCGTCTCGCCGCGCCGCGCGCCGTCGCGAGGAATTTACGCCGATAAAGCGCACGTAAGTAAAAAATAAAGGACTTGTGATATTTTACGCACGTGATCCGATCTGGACGGATCCTCGTCGGCGATGCTGCTCACGAGAGAACCTCAGCGAATACCAGCATGTCTGGTAGCTCGTGCGTCTCGTTTGTTTTCCACGACGCGGGACAACAGCCCGCATCTTCGCCAGTTCCCTTCCGTTCCCAACCATTCCGCGACGGCCCACGCGATGAAGAGATTCATAAACGGGACGCGAGGTGATCTTGTTGCATTGTTTGTGTCCCGTTTTCAAGTAGAACGAGATCTTCCTCCCACGATCGGTGCGTGGGGTCAGCGGTGACGCTTCGGTCGTGATTACGATAAAAACTTACGATAAGAACGTGGTCTCTTCAATACTCGAATTCGCGCGCTGTGTCTTTTATTCGATTTCAGGGTGTCGTTATCAGCAGGGTGTTGTCAAAGCGAATCGAGTTGTCTTACCGAGATACTATCTCGTTTGTTCGACGATGCATTAACTAGCGGAATAAGCGTTTACCGTGTCGAAACGTCAGACGCGGCTCGTCAGCGGAGGCGCGCGATGACGCCGATGTGGAACCGACGATGTCGTTCGTTGTGACGGAGCGAAACGCCCGAAGGCAAAAATACACGGTGTGTCTCGCATCCTCGTAAAGAGACGAAAATATCTGTTCAAGACAGCGAGAGGAAAGCAGGGGCGAGATACGGCGCCCGGCGCGCACCATATACTTTACATCCGCCATCGTTTCTCTATCCTTTCTCATCCCAACAAGCACCACGGAAGTTTCGATAGACTCGCGAATGGTCCACGTTTATTGTTAGAGATGGAATTGAGAATATCATAAATTGAAAATTGACGGGAATGTTCAAAACTTTTACCAGCATTATGAGAAGTAATATTAATATTTATCAAAATAATTGTCTAATGATAAAATAATATTAACACTTAGATAGGTGGTTTAAAAATAAGCAAGTTAGTAACTGGAGTACTCAGAACACTCTAAAATAATTGTATTTTTTTAGTTATATTTTTTTACTAATATGCTATTGAATTTATAATGTCAAATTATAAATTATACTTAATTTGAGTTTTAATCATTTCTATAAGTCGCCACTTCTCTTATTCAATATGTCGTTAATTTAACTAAACCAATAGAGTTAAACAATTTAACTCAAAGAGGTATTAAATTCTTTTATTCAAATTTGGTTTATTATTTACTAAGTATACATTAATATGGATTTACAAGCATACATTAATATGGATGTTGTTTACATCGAAGAAATTAACCACAGAAATAGATTGATATACATTTTGACATATATGGAAATTAAAAAGAACAAAATGTTATTTAACTCAAGAGATTGGATTACCATTGCTCTTTTGATATCTGATACAGTATATATTAATATTATGTTACAAATAAATTTATTATTAATTATTATTAATTATATCCTTATAAGACAGTGTATGAGAGAGTGTAATAATTTTTTAAATTTATAAAAATAATTTTACTGTAAGATTTAAAAACACTATATGTGGACACGTATTATAAAACTGTTTAGAATGGATTTTGATTGGAAGTATTCTGTTTTCCCTAAAGAATACATAGAAATCTAAAGAATAATTGAATAATTCCGAATAATTTCATAATACGTGCCCTGGGTTGCAGTGGCCATTCCATTTACTTATTTACAGGTTAATAATAAAATATACAAACTAATTAGTAAGTGATAAAAATATTAAAAATCTGCCATCAATGGAATTTCATGAAATAAAACAATTCCTAATCGAAACATTACTCAATATATCGAAATCTTCATTTCGCTAGCACATCCGGTTTATGCAAGCAACGAACCATGTAATAGTCGTAAGATTTAATTGCGTCGCTCTATGATTGAGAGTTCTAGCTATGCTTTTCAATATCTGTGAAAAATTGCGATACAAACGTATAGCAATTAAGTAAATTATAAGGTACCGACAGCAATGATACGTCCAACGATATTAGTAATTCTGTTTCTTATTTTTTACGTTCTTTTCTTATAGTCACCAAACTGTATACACTTTTCACTTATCATAGACATGAAAACTGTGGGATAAGAAAGAATTTTTTCTTTTAACGAAATTTCATTTTTAACTATTTACTGATCGTTTATATGCAGACAAGTCCAGATGAACGCATCGGTCACGCAGTATCGATTTTCACTGTAGTCTGGTATACTGACATGTTCACCAGAAACGCACGTGCGCTACTTGTCCGATCTGTCACATAACTCGAGTTGGCTTTATGACATGACAACGTCGCGTTCGCCGTAAAACCGCGAATCCTCGTAAAGCCGCATCTCCTTCGTCGTGAATTAGACTCGCGTGGCGCGATTTTCTCCGACGAGTGTCTCCTTTTTTTTCTCTCTTCCTGTTTTTTCTTCGTTTTTTTAAATTTTCATTCTCTACACCGGTTCACGCCGACATCACCATTCGTTTAGCTGCGCGCACGCTTACAGCGACCGCGACGAAGCCGACGCGATTCGCTCTTCGGCCTCCTACTGCGAGCTTCAAGATCGTGGCACGAATAAAGAAAGCGGATGAACAAAGGACGTGGCGAGAGACCCGATAATCGGTGCATCTCCTCGTGAGAACCGCGAAATTGGTACCGCTGGATTAAGTTCCTCTTTCATTCTATAATCCCTCAAAATTTTTCGTATGCAAAACTCAAATGAATAATCTAACATATCTAGTCTTGAGAGATTTATATTTACCAAATAAATAACACACAGACTTGGAAATATCGTTTGGATACAAGGAAAGAACGGTTTTGCTGAAGTATTTAAAAATTTTGTTATAGGCAAAAATCTGAAAATAATTTTGTTGGGCCATCAAAATAATTAGGTACGTTGCTGAAGCATAACAAGTAATGTTACAAAATATTTTGACATTCTAACAACAATCTTGAATCCTACATAATCATTCTGATGATTCAACAAAATTTGTATATTTTATTATATATTACTGTATATCTTTAGATATCTTTTTAAATTGTTTCAACTTTGTTAGTTATTCATTTAGATATATATATTTATAATTTTATCTTCCTGAAATACTTTCTCAATCTTTTCAAGAAAATCATTCACGCATATTTAAAAGATTAATTTTTGTTTGTTTTATTATGCGTATATATGATGACTAGTGCAGTAATAATAAATGGACGTTTATCTTGTTATTGTACTCGAATTTACGAACATGACTATTTACACTCTGCTTTGTTACACGTAAACAAATTTAGGCAATTCCGTAAACGGATCAAGCGTAATTCTGCGCGGATAATAATCGGTACAATTATATAGATCAATATTCTATGCGCGATCACGCGCAATTTCGCGTCCCCCAATAAAATTGTCAACCGACCGGGATTTATTACTGGCTCGCGCTCTACTACCTGTCCCTCCTTATCGATACGATATTGCGGATGATCGA
The DNA here is from genome assembly GCF_001594075.2 of Trachymyrmex cornetzi. Taxonomy (NCBI): domain Eukaryota; kingdom Metazoa; phylum Arthropoda; class Insecta; order Hymenoptera; family Formicidae; genus Trachymyrmex; species Trachymyrmex cornetzi. Next base: position 904,495 of record NW_017300132.1, read on the forward strand.
GAGGGTGGCAACTGTTGCAATTAAATGCTTAATTGGACCGACATACTGGAACTCCAATGATTGCCGTCCCGGAACACCTGCTACGGTTGCTGGCTGATTTAATGCTGTGGAAGAATCAACGTTAAGTTTTACAACACTCTTAATGCACCTGTTTTTTTTTCTCTCTCTCTTTCTCTCTATCGTCTCCGTTAGAATATTCATGTTGTCCGAGATGTTCGAGATTAAGCGACCAACTTTTTGCATAATTGTCACTTTAATTGCGCATTATTAATTGACTACCGGAGTCAGTGAAGTGTAACGTCAATTAACCGCGATATCCGTGATATCAACATCGAGAAGAGAGAGCGCATTAAATAAAAATCATAGAAACATTATTGTGTGTAACAAATATACGTTGCAAACGATTTTGTTACTTGTGTTTCATATTCGATCTGAAAGTATTCGTGAAAGTATTCCGTGTCCCTCAGGAACAACATAGTACTTGAGATCGAGAATAATGGTGCAGCCTCTATTAGCCTTTCGACGGGGCACCGCAATTCCACGGTGAAAATGAAGCGCTGAAAGGACGGAAACCGCGGCTTTGTTCGGTCCGCGTCGAAGCGTCTAATTATTGCGTCGCTCGCCGCGCCACTCCGTTTCCACGTCCGAGAATGCCTAGCCTCGACGAGAGAGTCGGAGGAGGTAATCTCGTTGCGTGCAATCGCGTGTCGTGTTCGCGGAACGTGAAAACGTGCGAAGAGGGTTTAATTAACTCGATTAAGACGTTAAGCGGCTATTCCACCGGTAACGTGATTCTCCACCGCGAGATCCTTTCGCCTCTGATTCGATACTTAAAGCGTCGCTTGCTTTCCGATCAACGCTGTTTCTCTCATCGAAAACCTTGTTAACGCTTCTCTCGCGTCACAACTTGCACAACGTACTACTCGCTCTGATCGTGTATATAAATATAAATAAAATCATTGATTACGCTGTTTTCATTAAGCGCAATCATGTTACGTAAAATGTAACATAAGTTCATTTGCGTCGGTGTGCTTCATATTCTTGCACGTGCAAATTATAGGTGATTACGCATAAATCAATGTCTTTTCACTCGCACAGAACAGCTGGGAGATTATGAGTGAACTAATTATTAACAAAGTCTAATTGAAATTGTGCGAACCAATATTACAAGCCTCCTGCTTCTTGCGAAAGGGTAACGTGTAATGGCATGCAAATTCCTAAACCTTAATTCTAATCGTTGGCATTGTGCGTCGAGTTGAAAACTCGTGTGCACTCGGTGGCTATATCGCGTATCTTGATCCATATCTAGTGACTTTGTATTCTATTTAAATAGGAAGGAAAAATTACGATCACAATGAATAACTCCGAATAGCAAATACAAGCAACTCCATGGATATGTGAGACAAAATGCACAGATTAATTCTTTTATAATGAATATGCATGGAAAGAACAATTTTGCTGAAGTCTTAAAAAATTTAACTAGATACAGATCTCTGAAAATAATTTTGTCGGACTATCAAAATAATTACGTAGGACGCTAAAGCAATGCTGCAAAAAGTTTTGGTATTCTAGCGACCAGCGTGCGTCCTACATAATTATTTTGATCATTTACATTGAGAGAAAAATACAATAAATTTTAATAAATAATTGTTTAAATAGTATTAATATATCATTTATTTATAAAATAAATATTTGCTAAGTAAAAAATATAATAGTTAAATCAAATTAATGTATCAAATAAATGTTTACATTTAATAAATATTCAACTGACACAATTCGAACAAATATTTCTTAAAATTTAATATATTTTTGTAACAAAACTACTTTCAGATCTGTATCTAGCTAAATTTTTAGATACTTTTGGAAAAACCACTCTTTCCTTGAGTTAAATCGAAATTTTCGCTATAACGTTCATGATGTTTAATCCTTTAATAGCAAGATGGATATTTAAATATCCAGAATAAGATTAACCCGATACTCTGTTCATTTCTAATCTAACCAATGTACAAAATATGTAAAAGATGTTAAATAATGCGTGCTTACTATTATACCGTTTAACATTTTCTACATTGGTAGAAATGGACATTGGAGAGTTAAAGTATCACTGGCTTTCATCTGAATGTTTTTGAAGATTTTCCTAACGTTCAAAAAGATGCTGGAATTCGACATCAAGTTTGTGCTAATACTCTCAATATATTTCCTTGATTACTATTCGCTTTTGACACTCGGAGCATCTCACATACAGCCGATTTAAAATGAATAAGAAGAAAAACTCACGAGTGATGTGGCGG
>NW_017300132.1:907302-912650 GCF_001594075.2 Trachymyrmex cornetzi
CCTTCCAGGATCAAGGCAGGTTGGTTGTCGTCCTGGCACCCTGCTTGCGGCACCGATAATACAAACGATGACCGACAATGGCGGACATAGTCCGTTCTCAGAGAGACCGGTCCGCTTGTCTTTAAAAAAGGGTGATGAATTTGTCACCGCAATTGCTCCTCGTTTATCCTCGATCGAGGTGATCGACGATGTTTCATGAGTCGCACTTTTTTCACATTTACGTCCTCATTGTTAGGGTTTGAATAATGAAAACGTCGTCATGTCAATAGGCCTGTCGGCATTTCCAAAGAAATCAATCCTATTAAGTTTTCAATGATGTTTCCAACGTTTCTTAAAAACGACCGTACCCAATATCCTTCTCGATCCTTGAAACGGTTTCTTAGGATCGCTCTCGATTCCGTCTTCGACAGATTTGGTTATGGACAGTTGTTGCCGACGGATTCAAATTATCCAACAGCGACGTGAGACTCCTTTCACTAGGCGCCGAATACGGTGACTCACTGTTCGTTAATCCACGCGGGCCAGTTTCGATCGGTCACTGATTTGATCGAGCGGTAACGGGTACCAGGTCACAACGCATATATTATCGTCACACGAACGATCCCGTCGTTCAAACAAGACATATTCATAAAGCGGCGTCAATCACCATCGTCACAATTAATGCGCGACGACTCCCACTGATCGCGCAAGTCGGGAGCACGTTCACCACGATTAAACTGCTTCTGACGGCGTGTCAGACGTCCTCGCGATCGCATTCCTAAATCACTACCCTCAACGAATGAACGTTGGAGCACCGCAGTGATCACTGTCTGCCCAGCAATGAATAACACGCGCGACACTTGATTTATCCCCTCGATTGGGAGCACTTTGACATTAGGTTTTCACTGTCCTGTGCTCCGGAATGCAAACGGTTATCCCTTTCATTTCGGATGCATGACAGACTGTATCTCCGAGGGCACGGGGGTGACGAAGCTGTCTGCTTTTGGAAAGGCACGAGTCGAAACGTGCATACGGGCTCTGTCACGGTGCTTGTGCTTTGGCGGGTATGGCGGTACTGAAACTCCTCCACTACCACCACCACTACCACCACCATCACGGCCATCAAGAGGGAGCATGGTCAAGAAGGAGAGAGGTCGGGCGTGTGGCAGTGGCTGTAGTGTGTTCTTGGGTAGGCGTGCGACAGAGAAGCTGCGAAGATTCAGAGAGGAAAATTCAATGTAAGTAAAGGGTGGGGAAAAGAGAATGAGAGAAAAAGAGAAAGAGCGAGAGAGCGAGAAAGTCACGAGAAAGAGGAACGACTTTGTGGGACGATGCGAGATAGAAAGAGAGGCGGATCAGTCGGGAATGGTGGGAAGAATCGTAAGGAGAGAGGGAGCTTATGGGATGAAAGTTAAAGGGAGACGACCGACGCGACGATGGCGGAACGAGGAGAGAGAACGCGTGTCAGCTCGACAACTCAACTAGCACCAGCCGTCCCTGACTCCCACCCTCAGCCCTTTCCGATCTTTCGTCTCGTTCCCGCGGCTACGAAGGAAAACGCGTGGGTGTATCGGAGAAAGACGAGTCATTCTCTCTCTCTCTCTCTTTCTTTTTCTCTTTCTGTCCTCTTCTTTTTTCCCAAATGTCCTTTTATTGTTAGATGAAAGTGGACATCGAAAACTATCGTGAATTCGCACTTTGGCTCTTATTTAGGTTATTCCCGGATGTTATATTGTAAAAATAATGTTATTTTGTAAAAATAAACTATTTTACGTTGGCATCGAAACTCTGAAAAGAAATCAGTTCTAATTTGATTAATCGTGCCCATTTGATTAAAATTCAGTTCTATGTCTTATAAATTAATATTTTTATTCGAGTTACTTTAACCATATGCTTGATTTTCTATTTATTTATTAGTCTACCGCAATTAATACTCAATCTTCTTGGGGAAAATTATTTTACAACTATAATTTAATTTTGCACAAATAATTATCACATCCATGATTTGTTACTACACAGTATGTATATTAAAATATAATTTTCAATTGAAAATGTTTATTTCAACTTGAAAAATTTATCAGAATCATCAGTGATACGTGTGCAAAACATATGCGTCTGACGCAACTTACCAAAGTGTTCAGCTTCCGGTGACCCTGCCTGAATTTTCACCATATGCCTGGTATCGAGTGTTTTCTTCTTAGTCGGCCTTGTTTTAGAACGACCACGCGGATTTCTCAAAATCATAAGCTCGCCGGAAAAAAATTTGGTCACCCGACAACGAGAAGTTCTATAGACCTTGTCCGCCTATCTTGCCTTTCTTCACGTTTTCGTCCCTTCGGTTTTGTGTTCCCTCACAGCACGTGTGAAACAACCGAGAATCTTATGCGAGGGTGCGGCTCGCATCTCATCAGTTCTTATAACAACCCATTTTTTCCCCGAGATTGATGAGCATACGTCTTGAAAAACCATTTACTACCCTATCTATCTTTATTATGGCGTCAAAGCTTTTTTATACTTATTGTTAGAAGTAGTGCATAAAGTTTTGACCATCGTGTCTTCTTCTTCGAATATTCAAATTTAACAAATTTATTCTAATAATACTAATTAAATTCTCTAATATCCAATTCTTGTGACACGATGTCATTTAATATTTATAAAGTTCTCGAAACCAACTATGCACAAATAAAAACATTCGACTATAAAATAATTAACGAACATGATGGAGATATTTAATAATCGTGATTATTCGCGAAACATGAAAACAAAGATGGCATCTTCATATCAACTTTGAATGAGATTCCATTACGACACTGCCTCTCGATAATCACCGGTGCAAGAGGGATGAAATACATTAGAGAGTCATTAACTAACCGTCGACTCGTGGTTGTCCTCTTCAACCTACTCGTCGTTTGTCCCCCCTCGACACGTCCGTGTAATTCTCTGGCGTGGATCCTCCTCATCAGCCTCGAGCCGCGTTATGTTCGCGTTTGCCGACAAACACCCGTAACTACTCATTATTTTGTTGACTTTGCTGGTCCGCCGTCGTCCTCTCGGCAGCAAGGAGGAGGCGAGATTCCGTTCCGCGGGACCTAATTATCGTCAAACGACCGGCCAATCTACGGTAGGCTTTTAGGTATCGGCTCAGGCTTGCTTGTTCTTGCGAATCAGCGCCACCTTAATCATCCTACTCTCCAACATTGTTTATGGTTCTTTTTATAACAGGCCGAGCGCATAATATTCATTATTTTCTCTGTAGGCTTCATAAATTATTAAAATGATATTCACTTCCGAATATTTTCCTTTAAAAACTTGAAAAAATTAGCGCAAACGAATAAATATTTGTTATGACCGTCGTTCATTTATCTTCGAAGAAATTATAAAATTAGGAAATATTAATGATTATGTGTCGAGCAGTTAAAACGTTTATCCTCCATGAACGTATACTTACCTTAGGATATCGCACGACAAGCGTGACTTCCTGTCTCCTCCCCTGCCGTGTCCGATCGATATGTTTTGTCGACTTTTTGAATCGCCGTGGCCGACGTCGCCGGCTATTTAGATGGTGGTGAAGTGAACGGACAAGAAATAGAATTGTCAAGCGAGAGCGCTTTGTACGGCCGGCCCGGAGTGAATGGACCGTGCGGTCGTTAAAATCGACAGAGTGCCGATATGCGAGTGCGGCTACGTCCAATCGATCCGTCTTACAGGACTGCTCCTAAGAGAACATGGCAAAAAGCAGTTACCTCGCTTCATGGTAGTCGTGTTATCCAGTGTAAACAAAAAGGGACGCGTGTTACATGCACTATGCGAGTACAGTCGAACTGGCAACAACGCCACGCTCGTTATGACCAGAGCATAAGAGGATCTTCTTCCGTTTCTTCCTATCTTGGATCTCCTTTCATGTAAAAGAGAACTTCCAGCTCTTCATCTTGCTTTTCATCTTTTTCCATATCTTGAGTATTATCAACAGCATTATCAGTATTCTTCTACTCTAATTTATATTTGATATTTCCATAATACTTGTTAAAAAATTGTTTGCAAGAGATGGAGATTCTGTAAGTGAGATCAGAATGATCAATGACTGGTGCAACGCTCGTACATCGAAAATTTTCGGTTTATGAAAAGTACTACGACATGGAATAACAAAATAAAGTAATAGTATCTCGTGGCATCTCAGTCTCGTTATTCGCATCTCTATTCGCTTGGAAGGAGTCTTAGCAGTAAGATGTTGGGTGATTGTAGAAAGGGAAGACTGGAACCCTTTAGAGAGAAAGCCCCCACGTGGTAGTGGGAGAGTGGGCCGAGCCAATGATGCGACTGCTTATGGGGGATCTCACCGGGTACCTGTTGGTCAGGTGTACCCCACTCTCGCTGTATCTTTTCTCTCATTCTTTCTCTCTCTCTCTCTCTCTCTCTCTCTCTCTCTCTCTCTCTCTCTCTCTCTTTCGTCGACATTTCCAATCTCCTTTCTCTTGCTGTCTTATCGTTCCGTCTTGCTTATTCCAACCGTAACTTTGTAAAGATTATTTTCCATGATCGTTATGAACCTTTCGACACTACCGTTCTGAAGAATTTTCTTTTCAAATCGAAAATTTGACACATTCGTCTTTCGATAGAATTAATTCATATCCTTAAATATATATCCAATATCTCTTTCTGTTTCTATTTACACGAATATTATCGACATTTATTTAAGTGTAATTTAACCATCATAATCATTGTGTGCCAAAATACGATAAAACATCAAGATGTTAAATGATAAAAGGCCGAGGAATGTCGACTATCATGTTCGTTCGATTAAACAAAGGTTGTTCGGAAGTTGCTATCTACCAGAGTCGCAAATAAGGGAAATGGAATGCGTTCCCTGTAAACCACGCGTGCCTTCGGCCTGACTTAACGACAGAAGGCGAAGGCGAGGTAAAGAAGTGGCGGCTTTTACGCGGGAAACGTAACACGAGCGGCCAGGAGGCTGCGATTCGTGACTTCTCAGAAAGCCGATGAAGCCCGTTGCCTCGCAGGTCCGTTTCCAAGCCCCCCGTGGTTCTAGCTCATTAACCAGCACCCACCCTCCATCCCCTCCTACCTCATCATCCTCTTCTGCACGTCGTTGGCGTGACGGCTGATCTCACGAACAGCGTGCGTGCGATGTGTGCGTGTGTGTCCGTACGCACTCATCAGGTAAGAAAGAAGCCGCCTGTGCCGACACGCGGGGCGCTAGGCGTTGGGTCAGTTAGTTATCGGGGACGAGGGACGGTTGTAGATAGAAGAAGACAGCGATATTTCGTAGCGAGCATATGGTGAGATGTTCCAAGTGGAAGAAAGACGGCCAGAGAGACTGACTCGTAGGTGGGGTGTCGGGGGGGGGGGGG
>NW_017300132.1:912849-919317 GCF_001594075.2 Trachymyrmex cornetzi
CCACTGTCGAGAGCGGTTCGAATCGAGATATTCAGTTGTCGAACCAAGTAACTATGTGCTGAACATGACGTTCTGCACGCGCTACAGATGACTCGGGGATTCAATGATGATTGAAGTCCATTAACTTCAATATAATGGCGTTTATGATGCAGCTTTTTTCTGGCCTATCTTACGCAAAATCTGAACGTTCTAAAAAAAATGTCATTGTGAAAGAAAATTTATAATTAGTTCGATTAATTCTACAAACAAACGAATATTCTTTGATGAGTACGAGTAAGAGGAGGATCAAGAATGGGTGATGAAGAAAGCGAGTGGCTAACCCCGAGAGGATCAAAGAAGAGGTGGCGTAAGGCAGATTGGTCTGTTCGCCACCCGGGGGCGCCCCAAGGTGGCCGATGCTCGCACGCCGAGTCCCAGAAGAAGATGAAGCGAATAGACCCTCGTTAGAGTAACGAAGAAATGAAGAGAGCCACAGAGTCTGGGAGAAACATGGTGGCCTCGCCTCACGCGAAGACCTCCCGAAGACGGAGTCCGAGAGCCGCGCTTACTCTTCTCGACAAGACTGCCGACATCTTTAATAAAACTCGCGCACGCTGCTACATAAAAATTTAGCGAGCATAATTACAATTTTTCTTAGGATAGAAAACATTAACTTATTTTCAATATCTATGATAATTTAGTTTCTATCTATAAATTTTAATTTTAAATTGTAATCATTTCCCTACTTATGTTTCGCGATTTACAAATTGAGGGTTGAGGAGAATGTATTATAAAAATCTACAAAGATATAGAAAAAGTCCTCAATTATTATATAACTTAAATAGGAAAACATCAAAATTCGATACACGAAAAATTACGTATTCTGGACGTATTCTGGTCGATACGGATTATCCCTTCTTAAAGATTGAAAAATGCACCTGTCTTTTATTTATGTATCCTTTCTGTGGTCGCTCGTATCGGCATCTTTGTAGAGATACCGATGCCTCTGGCGTCATCGAGGTCCTATTTACGTCTTCCTTCAGTTCTCTCTAACCGCAAGCCTAATCTCATCTTTATTTCACCTTTACCTGCTGATGTCTTTTTCTTATGTTAACTCGGTTCCAAGGCGACACTCGCGACACAGCTATAATTTCGATGTCCCTCCTGTGGTCCTAAAATTACTATGAATCACATCCTACATCACATCTTACAAGCAAAAGTTATAATTAATTATACACCGCCCGATGAATATTTTTATTTGTCAGTGGTACTCCTCGCCTGCCTTTAATTCTTTTACTTAAATTTGAAGGTTCTATAAAGTAAATCACCTCGTGCTAAGGGAAACGAAGCGACAGATTATGCAATTATCCACTTCTCGCAAGCGTGACTTGTCCTTGGTTGATCACTAGCGTCGCATAAATATCAGGTATTACGAGGTTGTCACGCGTCGAAATTCGAACCGACGCGTTTTGCCGCTTCAGGCTGTTCCTCGCGGATGGGAGGGGAAAGATAGAAGGGGGAGGCAGCGTGGAAGAGACCTTAATCTCGTGGTGGACGGCGTAGGGCCCTTCAGCCGGGCCCCCACCGCGTGCGTATGTCCTCTAATCATGGCTGGGAAGGCCGCCGCGGCTTGGGATAGAGACGTTCCACGGCCTAATTGCTATATATATGCCAAAAGGGGTTGGGGGGAGGGTCCGGTCGGTCTCGGTCGGTTATGCTGGGACCCACGGTGTTATTAAACCCTCGGGGCCCCTCGCTCCACCTCCGTCACGGGGAAACGTTCGGTGGGGCTGTCAGAGGACTCCGAATATCCAGCATGCTCGAAAAACTCAACGCTCCGTGAATCGAAGTAGCCGCGCGAGCAGAGAAGTTCGCTTTGAGTTAACGCCGAATAATTACTGCATCGTGATTTACAAAATCGAACGATTACGGGGCAACTTACTTCCGTAATCGGAAGAACGCCAGCGGTCTGACTTTGCGAATTCTCATAATACAAATATAATCCTAAATTCTTGACATATCGTCTAAATTTTTAATGAAATTAAAATAGGAAAATTATAACTACGTACATAGAATAATAATAATAAGCAATTCTAGGCTAATACATACATAGACACATCGATTTGAATATATTGTTTTTAATGTATTTATTTTTATTCATTAATCCTATTATTTTACACTAATTAAGAAGTTATATGACATGTGTCTATAGGATTGAATCTTTTCCTACTACCGCGACGGATGCTGATTAAGGTTAAATAACTCGAAAGCCATAACAATTTTTTCCAGTAAACTAAGATAACTAATGACTTCTAGTATATAGCACCGTCTTCTCATTCCTCTTTTCTCTCTCCTTCCCTGGCAGGTACTACGCGTGTGTGTAACAGGTTTTAAGTTGGACTCTTGGCTCGTATCCGAAGAAGTGTCGCGCGTCGAGGAAAGTCGGTAATAAACTTATAATGGGTCTGCCCTCCAGATTTACAGCCCCATTTACCAGGTTTCTCTCGTCTTTCTCATTGGCTCGGCCCGCGTTCTTGACTCTTGTTCCACGTTTGTTTCTTTTTTTCTTTTCCCGAATGTAGAAACGCCGGCCATGTCAGGAGGAGGAAAGAAGCCGAAGAGAAAAGAGCCGCGCCGAAAAGTCGACGGGGGGGCATCGACCCGCGCGCTCCATTTTCATATCCCATGCGCGGCTTGATACAAAAAGCGATGAATTACGATTTACGGCGGTACCGTAAGCTTTCCAGGATACTCTTTGGATTCTACCAAAGTTCAAGTCGCAGAGAAGACGTTGGTGGCTCAGCCTATCTGCTCGACCGATCTGCACAGTGGAAGTTGAGATATGTTCGCGCGCGCGTATATATATATATATATATATATATGAGAAAGAGAGAGAAGTCTCCATCTCTTTCCTACGTCCAGTGGTGCGCTACGTCTCTGTGAGAGAAAAAGAGAGAAACGAGGCGTCAGCGAAGGGCGCCCGAAATGGACGGGAAACGACCGAGAGCGAGAACTTACCACCGAGGTGTCGAGAGTTAGTAGCTTGCTCCCAAGTGAGATTCCGAGATAAGATCATTTACGAATTAGCGAGAAGCCAAAGTCTTGGAGAAGCCTCGTCGAAATTCACGCTTCATTTGAATCCGCACGCATCACAAAATTTCAAATGACAAACGAAAAATGAAGAATATATTCGCTCTCGATTTCCAAGTGGTTAAATAAGCAAATTTAAATGACTGCTTATTTTCTTAAAAACCGAAGATTCTTTTTTTTTTCTATTATCGCACAACGATTAATCGCGAAAGGCAGCTCCATGCGAAACGCAGAATCTCTGGTTTCTCGACAAGACGGAGAACGTGAAGGGAACCCGTTGGCGCATCGACGGTAAAAGCGAGAGCAGCCATCGTAGTCAATTTCTTGTTGGCTTCATGGCGAATCAGAGAGGCTGCGGAGAGAGCCCGAGCCTGATCGGGCCGCCTCATTGTTTTTCCATGGTGAGGCCCCTAGCGGGCTTTATGAGCGCTGAACGGGCCCCATGACGCTCAGGAGCGTAAGAAGCCGCCGTAGGGGACTTTCGCAAGTCACCCCGAGGAGGCCTTTGTTCCTTGTTTGCTCTATCTGCCGTTGCTTCTTGTAAGGGTTACAACGATGACTATGACGACAACAACGACGCCGACGACGACAACGAAGACGACGATCGAGAGGACGAGAAAAACCAAAATTGATTCTTCTTTGCTTCTCGCCTTTGCCGCTACCTGCTGCCTTCGTTCTACCTATCGTCGTCGACACGATCATTACGTGCGCGAGGCGGACCGCTAATCCACCGGAAAGTTGGGCAACCCGGGCACAGCCTTGCCGATGAAGATGAATTATGACGTTGGGGGTCCGCGGTTGATTCCCTATTGGCGGCGCTCTCATCCCTCATTTCGCCGACTTCTCCACGCTCTCTCGTCCTTCCTTGTCCTGCTTGCGAATTCGATATCGTAATTATTACCCACACGTTGTAGTAGCAAAAGGATCTTCACGCTACTTGCCGTCGCGCTTTATGGCCGACTCATCTCATTATCCGTAGCATGCGAACATAACAAACGCTTTTTGACTGTCGATCGTCGAAGATTCGTGCATCTGTCTGATATTCGTAAATCGAACGAAGGTAAATCAATAAATCCTGCTCTCGAATTGTGTACGAATCCATTGCTTCTTAGAAATCGCAATACATTAATTGTATATGCGCAAAATCTGTAGAGTTATTTAACAAGAATGGAACTTGTAGAAAGCCGAGAATAGAAACTGTCGGTTTCCTCACACATACACACACATACATACATGTATATATATAATGAAAACAGATTATATATTGGAGAGAGAAGCTGAGGGAGAAACTCGATTTTTCATTTTCGAATGGACGACGGCTGCGCCAGAATCCTGCCGAGAGCCGGTAATCATCTTGTTCTCAACACCCTGCGAATAATATAAAAGGATCGAACTCGCGCTAATTAGATTGCCATCCGCTTATATACGATACGTCGTTGCGGTCACCGGGCACGTGAAGGGAAGTGTTTCGATGCCACTGTAACGAATGGGCCGGGTTGTAAGGCGGACGAGTCAATGTTCCGAGGAAATTATCACCGTTCGAGAATTCGAAGCGGTTTTGAACCGCTGTCGTAACGATCCGGGCGTGAAAATCGAGAGAAACGAATGGATCGTTTGGATTCTGTCACGCCTACGGGCCCTACGATTTCCCGGCTAATCAGCCTTACCAGACACTCCGCTCTGAGCGCGTCTTTGCGCGCGACACGTTTCGTAAGTTGAAAGAAGAAACAAGAAAGAAAAAGTGAGTAGCAAGTAAATAGTAGGCCGACCAGGAAATTCAACGTACACAAAATTCGTGAGGTGTTAGGCGGTCCGTGACCGTGGAAAATCGGATTTCATCGGTCTTTAATGATTCCATCGATGACATCTTTGACAAAGGACACTTGTCACATATCCCATCACAAGGAAGATTAACCTTTCCGATTGAAGAAAAGTTTATGCTATTCAAATATTTTATAGTAATTCAGGATCACACGAGATTCGTATTTCTAAATTTCTCATGCTCCGTTATGCTATATTATCTCATGTCATGCCGAATTAAGACCGAGAACTATTTTATGAATTTAATTTACAACAAAACTTTTTATGGTAACAACATTTTTTTCATTGTTAGTGAGCATTTTATTGTAGCCTTTAAGATTATATGGGCTGTAAATTCATTCCCACTATTTGTAATTTATCGCGGTTGCATTCTATCGATTTTTATCTCGGCACAATTTATGACATTTGTGACCACGCGATAGATTTGTCGTGTTCGGTCTCGCGTATTGGAGGCTCGGGTATTTCCTGTTTCGATTGGTCGACCGAAGGACCATGTATAGGCTTCTCGGAAATCGGCCGCACCGCCAAAAGATGTTCGATCGGTTAGGCGATCGTTGACTACGGAATCTCACCACGAATTTAATTAGGTGTGGGACAGTTTCTCCTACACGGCTTTACAGCTGAAGCGTTAAAATATATTGACATGCTAATCGTTCGGATCCTCGAGATTGTTTTGCGACTTTTCAAACGTTACGATGTGAAAAGTCCCATTTTACGCTTCATTATGAATCTATTTCTGTTTATACAGTATATATACTCTCTCGAAATCTAGCAATAGCAATAATAGTATAATAGCAATTTATTCTATAAAAACAACAATACTAAAATATTTAAACAATTATAAGTGAACTTTAGACCGACAAGAATAAATTAAATAAAAAGAAAGAATCTTTGGTTAAAGAGTAGTTTATAGAACCGAAAAAAAATATTTGCAAATTTAAATGTGAACATTATCAAATACCAAGATTTGTTTCTATCAAAAATAGAATTTTTTCTCTTATTTGAAACATTTAACTTGCACAAAGGCAAAATTCATTTTAAATAATTCTATGTTTATATTCTTAGCCCTTCTTAAATTATCTTCTTTTAATTATGATAATTGCGGTAATAAAAAATAAAAGCGATATTACTTTATATTATTGTAATTGCGTTTAACATTTCGGAAATTTCCGAAAAAATCAGACGAAGTTGACGAACCGTAGGGGATACTGATTAGATGTAATATCTACAACGGAAGCGATGAATTGCGTGCCAGGGCGGATCTGTCGGCTTTACTGGTGGAAGAGAAGCTGCCATTTCGAGCCTGACTTGCGACGTCTCACGGCAGGGGAAGGACTAAACGTCGTATGAAAAAAAGACCGAAAGGCAGGTAAATCCCGGCAAATGACAGGATCCATCCGGCTAATGTCCCGTCTTTGTGTCATTCATCGCTCGAACTCCACTGTGAACATTCGAAAATTGTACGAATTTCTTTTGAAAATTTTTCACTATGACTTGAAAAATTTGCAGAATAAACTGTTGTCAATCTCTTGTTTATTGCAAAATCCATCATAGATATTCATATATATATATATATAT
>NW_017300132.1:919331-999969 GCF_001594075.2 Trachymyrmex cornetzi
ATATATATATATATATATATATAGAGAGAGAGAGAGAGAGAGAGAGAGAGAGAGAGTGAGTTATCAATTGCACTCTTTTAAGAATACATGTATTCTTCTTGAGATAGTAAAACTTTTAATTACTTTAATTACTTTAATTTTATTACTCAACTTATTGATTAAAGTTTTAATCATCATTATCATCATAATCAGTCATTATTATTAGTCATTTATTAAAGCATGTAAGCATTTTATATAGAATTTTGACCTCGTCATGGTCATAATCTCTTCGATACGTTTTTCAAGATTTTAAGGAAAGCAGCAACTCTGACTGTTACACAATTATACGGTCCTTATTATCTGGAAAAATCTCCAGAATGCGCAACTTCCCTCGCACCATACCACCTCTAATTCACGCTGCTGATTCTCAAATGTTCAGCTTCTCTTCAGCGGGTCGTAACAAGCCGCACTTCTCTGTATATCCCGGAGCGGCGAAATGGGCCTAATGAAGACATCTCGGTAACTCGGCAGAAAGAGGGAAGGCCTCTCCGGTCTATCCCAAGGTCCCAAATCACCCGCACAATGGCCGACTTCGCATCCATTGTCGGGACAGGGCCGCGACTGGATCGGTTCTGCCTATAATGGCAGGCAGCATTGGTACCCAGCATTGTGCCGCTTCCTGAAAAGAGGACAGAGGGAATCCGTCGTGATCTATGGGCCACAGGATCTCGTGCTATCAAGCGGACCCTAAAGAGCGGCTCCCAATACAGGAAAGACTGTCTCGGCCGTCATCTTCACCCTCGCTGAAACTACCCATCCGGCCGTCAATACCGATCGTTCGCGGAACCAATCGCGTGAAAAGGATTTCACAGAAAATTCGAATACGAAGAACGTTGTCGGTTTACGGCTATTCGGACCGTTTAACCCGCAAACATACCGCAATGAGTAGTATTCTGTCTCTTTCAAATACTTTTACTTTTAAAAAAAAAAATCATGCGTAACACTTATACGTAAATAGATCTTACAGATACATTTCGATGTATGATTATTGTTCAATCGTATAATTTAGAATGACATTTATACTTTGTACATCACTCTCTCCCTTTCGAGTTGAACGAAAAGTTTTAGATTTCTTTATTTTTTTATTATTTTTCACAATTTTGATAAGAGCCAATTTTTGTGTTTCATTAATTTATATATTTAAAAGATAAACAAAGGCACAGAGAGAAAATATTGCAATTATTATTAAAAACTAATCGTTTCGTTAAGTTATTCAGTATTTGATAGAGTAAGGATATTTATTTAAATGTCAATTTAATATTAGTTTTATGCATTCTTAATAGAATCCTTTTCAGTTCTAATATTCTATGATGAAGCTCGATGCGTTACTTTGACGGATGAATAAGCATAGTACGAGACGGCAGGCCAAGATGATCATTATGAGTAGTTGATGGGCATGATCACGCCTGGTTTACAAACTATATGACTATCATGGGGGAAGATATAATGGAGCGGTTGCGACCGCCTCAAAGATTCGTTCGCGTTGTAGCTTCGTCAGAAATACGTAATAAATCCAGGTGGTAAATATGTCGATGGTGAAGTCACGTGGTGCGTGATAGGTGGTAACTTGTGACTGGATGACCTGATGATTTGTAACTGGTAGCCCGCCGTTTCCTGGCTAATCCCACAAAGCGAGCCGACTTTAGAAATTTCTGGACAATTTATTCTATAGCATGCGATGTGTAAAAAGGACATCGTTTATGCGACCGGTGTGACGACATTGTGACCAACTACTCGTGGAATCCATGAACTAACAATAAGTGAAGAAACTTGAAGCATAAACATGTATAGAATTAAATATAGTACTCTGATACTGTTGACTGATAAATGTATAATCGTTCACAATTATTTAGATAATATTCTTTCGGCAAATTAATCCAACAGAAATAGTTTTCGAAATACTCCAAAGCGTTTAAAGAAAAAAATTGAGGATGCGTTTAATGGACAAACACTATTAGATATCAAAGGGACAGTTTTAATCCAATCCTTAGAGTTAAATAACATTTTGTTATTTTTAATTTCCATGTTTATCGAAATGTAAATCAATCTATTTCTGTAATTAGTTTCACTGCAAACAACATTCATATTAATAAGAACTTCGTAAATAACAAATTAAATTTGGGTCAAATTTAATAAATTTTTTTAAGTTAAATTGTTAAACTCTTATAGAAATAATTAATAGCTTAAAAATTGGATATAATTTTGGACGTATAACATTATAAATTTAACAGTGAAGTCTTTTTTCTCCTTAAAGATAGAAGTAATTTAACAAATAAAAAATCACTTCGCGAGGTATGATGTATGCAAAGGCATAAAAGCCAAAGCGAACGCCACCCGCGAAATCGACGTTCATTTATATATCGCTCGCGGATGCGTCCCTGGCGTTAGCGCCGTCTCCGTCTTCACCATTGCCTCCATCCTCTTCGCCATTCCTTCTTTTTTACTCCTTCACCATCTCTCTCTCCCTCGCATCTCAATCTAGACCCCTCATCATGTTTTAATTTCACGGCCAGCTTTCCCCTCGCTCTGGATCCCTTCCGCGCTGCCAGCAGCCGGCGGGACCAGATAGAGAGATGGAAAGCAAGGATGGGAGAGAGAGTGAGAAAAAGATGGAGAACGAACTCTCGTTGGTAACGAAGACGGGATGTACAGAGATATGGGCGCAAGGAAGATGGGATATTTAGCCCCACCGATGGAAGATTCACATCCAGGGGGGCGTCACCCTGATCTCCCTTCCTTACCGACAGAGAAACTCCCTTTATCCAAACGTCGATGACGCGGAAGCGACGGGGTAAAGTGTCTTGAAGAGGGGCACGAATGATCCGAATGGTAACAGTGGCTAGTCCACACACGCCGCGAAAAGTTTGCCCCCACTATTTCACCCTTACAATGTGCTCCTATTGCGTTGCTCGTATACATTTTTTTTTGGTCATCTAAAGGGCTGTAGGTAATAAAATGGCGTAAAAAGACCACTCTGACAGTCAAGATGAGACGATATAAAATTTTCGATTAATCTGCAAATTGACGCGTTGACCTTGACGACTTATTTTAACAGCATTCTTCCTATTTTATTACAATATGCACGGTCTTTGCCAATTTTTACGTGATTATACGAACACGTGCGCGACTGAAACGAGTTATAGGAAACGTCTGCTTTAATCTCCTTTATAAAACGAATTTCTCGCTTTTAGCACACAAGTCAGTTTTAAACATCGAGAAAGGCATGAAATTTGAAAGAATATTATGTAGTAATTTTCAACATTTCTCTAATATTTCCAATTTAATGATTTTTATACATACGATTTTTAATCTCTAGATACATAAAAAAAAAGTTTTTAAGCAATATTTATTTTTCTACGATATTTTTTAAATATATATTTTCTATAAGATGTTTTTTTCTAGATAATTTCTTAAAAACTTTAAGACTCTATTTTACACAAGTGTTCAATTTAAAAAATTTTCGAAATTTTTCTTCTTTTATTGAATTTGTGTAAACTTTATTAGAAAGTCATATATTCAAGGGTTACATTAATAAAAATGCACACGGAAAGAACGGTTTTGATAAAGCATCTAAAAATTTAGTTAGATACAGATTTGAAAATAATTTTTTTGGACTACCAGCGTAATTAAGAATGCTGCAAAAAAATGTTGATATTCCAGCAATCAGTTTGTACGTCCCACATAATTATTTTGAGTCAACAAAATTATTTTTAGATTTTTGAATACTTTAGTAAAGCCATTCATTCCATGTATAACTCCAGCACCTATCACAGAGATTCTTAAGCACAAAGGGCGATTATCTCACGACAACGTGTCGCAAAGACTTCACGGTTGACGGACTTTGTGAGAATGATGAATAATAAGTGCTCGAGCTAAAAATTAAGTCATTTCAGGTCGTTGCGCAGTAAAGAATTTTTTTGTCATTATTTTCTTATTGTCTTATGATTGAAAGAGCATGCCATTTGTACTTTTCCGAGCGCCTTATTTTATTCATATGCTGATGAAGTGTAATATTTTATTCAAGTGTAACGTAAACTGTATCGAATTCAAGGCTTTTACCATTTATCGCTTTGAAATATCTAATTATTTTTTTTTTAATTTTCCTTTTTAAATGAATATATATAATTTTATAGATGTATAACTTTATAAATAATGTTTCCAATAAAATGTGTAAAATTTGACATACTAGCTGCAAAAAACAGGTAATTAATCGAGAGAGCGTTGAATTGCTTTTGCGGTTGCCATGCTTGACAGAATCCTAATAAGGATCGGTGGCATAAATAAAGTCATTTGCGGTAGGTATCATGCTCATAAGTTTTTATTGAATCAATTCTTCCGGTGATTAATGAGAAATGAATTTTTCACGACGATGAATATAATATAAGTGCACACAACTTTTCTCGTTCAATTTTTCTAATAAAAATGTAATATCGCGCAACATTTCTACATTATTGCAATCACGTAATGAGACGCAATCTCTTTACAATGTTTTTGCAACTTTTCTAGATTATATGGATTGTAGCTTAGAGTGATCGTTAGTGGCAATCGCGTGACAATTCCGTCGGTTATAAGTTATAAGTTAAACTGCTATACTCTATCGTCCACTAAAGCTGATGCTCTGAAACAGGTTTCACATAAACTGCATTATTTTCCCGGTGAATTCACGATTACCACGGCTAGTGTCCTAATAAGGAGTCCTAATAAGGAGTCGAGGGTATAAATAAAGTCATTTGTGGCAGTTGCCGTCCTGCCCTTCGTCGGGGCCCTTCGACGAATCGGGCCTTTCGTCGCGTATGAGAACGCAGAAATCGCAACCAAGGATCGCGTCTCGAATGGGACTCTGGAGGATCGGTTTGTTTTGCGGATTAGGCTCATGTTTTAGTCGCGGCCCGCGACGAATCACGAAACGCGGACCGGCGCACGTCGCCGCTTTTTCTCCCAGCAAGAGTCGTCAGGCCGTCGACTCTCAATACCACGACGGGTGAGCCGCGAAGGGCTACGTCCGAAATTGCTTCCATAAATGTTCAGCGCACATAATCGAATTTGCGAAACAATAAACCCGCTGATTGGAAATTAATCAAGTCACACCGTTTACGAGTTTACGGTGAGCCGTAGAAACGTTCTCGCCGTCGACGAATGTGTAGACTGAGATTAGGTTGAGACATCAAAACTTATATGTACAACGTTAAAAATTTATTATAAGAATAAATAATTAGTTTATATTGTCTATGGGATTTACATAATGTTTTAATATATAAAAACGTTTTAGTAACTTATATCGATGAATGCCTATCGTATAATAAATGGTAGTTCTCTACGCACAATGGTTATAGATTAATTTACTTTATAGCATTCGGCTAATTGTATTTTATCATTGAACGCCTTTATTTCTCTTTATTTTCAATTGTTCTCTGTTTTTTATATTCTTTGTGCTACAACTTTCTCTTTTCCAAACTTGCTTTCAATTTATAACAGTTAATTCCAATAAAATTCAGAGAATCTTTTCAGGATATTTTCTATATATTACAAAACTTGAAAGTTTACGCAAATAGATGGAGGTTAGAGAAAAAGTTGGTTAAAACAGATAATTCACGCAGTAGATAAAATCTCAGTAATGGACCTCGCAATTACAATATAATAATACACAAAACGCGGTTAATATATCTCGTTAAAATATTGTTAATTAGATCAGCTTACGTACTTAAGTTGATTATAATTTCTTGAGTATGACAAACAGGTACGTTTAAGACATGCCGTTATATTATTGACTTTTATTAAAAGTACGTATAAGTATACATGCGCTAAGTGTGTACAAAATTACAATAGCATTACGTAGAAGAGGTTCCGGTGGAGAGAGTATGTACAACAGGGTAATACATCTATATTTATACGTATATCTATGCATATATGTATATGTATAAGGAAAGGTTCATTTTTTGGATGTAAAGAGGACAAAGTTAGTAAAGAAACTTAAGATATATGAGCATCGTCATCTTCGTTTCTTAAACCGGCAGAATTTAATCCGTCTCGTATAATCTTTCGATTAAGCGTGGGCTTACAAGAGGATCTCGATATGTGATACACCTGTCCTTCGTTACCTCCGCTTACGCTATTTATTGAGCTAACAGTAAATACATCGCGAACTTTAACGCATCTCGTTTGCTCTTTCTCGAGTTTGATATATAGCGACGTTGCCGCGGCTTTGTCCCGAATGTGAACTGGAAGACGTGTGTCTCTCGAATGTAAAATGTTAAAATGCAATTATCTTTTGCAGTTTTTCAAATATATTTGTAAACTAATTGTAAGTGCTAAATTTGTTTGCGTCAAAGTTACCGTTAGGAAAATAGCGTTTTTGTCTGGCATAAATATATTATAAAGACTACAAATGTGCAGTGTAAAAATATTCTATAATATAAGACAATTTACATTCTAGCAACATTTACATTCGAGCAAATACTAAACGACATTTATTATTGATCTCGAGCGCAAGTTCGATCGCTCCGAAATAGCCTTGCAACGAAGCCGGGCAACATGACACGACTTGTCGGAGAATAGACTAAACAAACAAACAGTAACAACAAAAATAAAAAAAAAGTTCTCTTTTCGTGATCAATGTAAGCATCGAGCTATTCCGTCGTGCTGTCGGCACGACGAATTGGCGCCATCCATTATTTATGACACTGTTGCACCATGCTTGCACGTGCACGGTAAGCTGTGCGATGATCGAAATATTATTTCCAAATTTAAATCTACATAAACACTTGTAATATTTTTCTAATTCTGTGGTTTGTAAAGATACTTTTTGATACTCTTAATATTCTCTTGACTTGGAATTCCATTTGAAATAATCATTCGAATCATTGTATTAAAATTCGTTAACTAATAAAATATGTTAATATTTCGATCAGCTGCAGCGACGAGTTGCTCGATCTCGTGAAAATAATAGGGAAGGCAACAAAGAGCTTCTTCGAAGTCTTCCCTAGTTCATTGGTTGTATTTTGGCACGGGGTTGATTGTGAGTCACGCGCGCTTATCTTTCGTCCTGAGGCGAAATTACGCGCAGAATTTTAATTTGAAAAGTATTCGCCCATCAAATATTAAATTTAGAATTCTTTCTATGAGAAAACATCATCAATTTTGATGAATATCAAGCCCTATAAAATTTTTAATAAACATATAACAAATAAATTTACAGAAATAGAAAAGAAACAACATAACAATCGCGATAAATAAATAAATCAGTATCATAAAATGAAATATGTTGCTTCGCCTGTTTTGATAGCAGCAGATTTCAATTATTTCAACATACAATGATTCATAAATCTACGGAGAATACCGTCCAGCGGCTTCGTTCGCAATCAATCTTCCCATACGTCGTGACTCGTTCTAGTTTGAGCGTCTATAGCGAATCGAAATTAGATTCCCGATCGCTAGTCTGTGAAAAGTATCAATTAATAAAATCGAAATGGTAATTTCAGTAGGATATTAAATATTAGTGATACATAAAAAAGTTTGGATATAAATTCGTAAGGCACACTATCTTACCCTATCCGGACTGTATAATGGCGGATGTTGCGCCGGAAGTCTCAATGTGCTTCCTAAATCACGCTCAGCCATGGTGTGACCCTCACTGGCACTGTCTCTGGTATCCCTATTGTCTCTAGTGTCCTTGCTGTTTCTTCGAGCGGCAGCGACTTTCGTCGGTGGTTGAATCGTCGTTTCACCGCACGATCTCGCTAGAGTAGAACCAGCCTCGCCTAGATCCAATCTAAGAAGCTTTGTCGGAGCTTGGATGGTTGTCTCGCCGCACGAGCGGGCTAGAGTCGAGTCGAGATCAACCTGAAGATCTCCGCTCCTTAGTACCTTCGTCGCTGGTTCCACAGTAGTTTCACCGCATGAACGTGCCAAGGTAGATTCAGCATCCACGGTACGGGTCACCGTCGCCGATACCTGTCGATAATTAAAATCTTACTTTTTGTACACTTTCTAAACTTAGATTAAGATGAAAACAGAACCGTACCTGAAAACCAGCACTCACAAGAGCACCCGTGGGTGTCATTGGGTTTCTTGTGCCTTGCAAATCAGCTTCCTTGCAGTCTTTCGCGCTAGATATACTTTGTTTCCTATTGGCGGGAGAGCTCGTGCCATTGTCGAGATAGTTTATAAGTTTATGTTCCTCAGCAGCAAATGTACTCATGACGGTCTTATTGTAATTTTGTGGTGATTGTGGTGCCGATCGATATTTCGCGCGTGGAATCATAACTGTCAAGGAACGATCACGTTGATCGTCGTTGACTGGTATTGCTGCAGAAAATAATTAAATTGATTGAATTTATAGATATAGCACGATTTTAGCGTATTATATTTGTAATCAACATTATACAAACATTATATGTTACACGTTATACAAATATAAAAATCCTGAATATCAAAGAGGTTGGTTGAAATATAATAAATAAGAAGTGGTAATAGTAAAACGTACCGACTGCAGGCACCATAGTAGCTTTTCTGGGTGGATGACGAGGTTTCGTGCTGATCTTACGAACTGGTCGTTTGTTCGGCGGCAAGGGAGCTAACATTTGCGGCGGCGGTGGCAAAACGTGCGGTACGTGATGCGGTATCGCTAAGTCAGTGACGCTACCTTCGCTGCTAGTATCACCACCCGTTCCGGGAATCATGGCTCGTCTGTCGCCGGTCTTCCGATCACGTCCTGGGCGACGGAAGCACGTCATTCCCACACAGATTGCTAGGAGACCCAGCAAGATCGCACCGGTCGTCACTAGAGCTATCAATAAGACTGCAAATATACGGAAATATAATTGTTTAAGAGTTTAGAGATATTGGTTTGGTTCTCTGATTTAATTGCAAAATCATTATATTTCATAAGAAATGCTTTTTTTTACCTTTGAGATTAACTTGACATCGTTGACCGCTGTGCCAAGGGAAGCACTCGCATACTTCTTGACCGAGAGAATTGGTAACGCAATGACCTTTGTTATTGCAGCCCGCGCATCCCAGTGGTGCTTGCGAGCATACCCTTCCGGGATACGTTGGATTTTCTGATAAATCAGCCCAGCCTTCTCTACAAGAACATTGATAGGATCCTCGTAAATTGAAGCATGCTGCGTGGGGTGAACAATCATGATGTGGACCGTCTTCCTTGGAAGCGCATTCATCAAAATCGGTCGCCTCGATCTAAATTAGATTGAAGAATGAAATATCAACAATCCATAATTATAACAATTGCAATGAACTTTTGTAGTTATTAATTTATGTTGCCACGATTCAACTTACCGAATCAAGGTTCTTTGAAGCATAGACCTCTGTGCCACCTAAACTGAAATTACTTCCAACTAAGTATTTTCGAAGGACTTCTTTTAATCTGGTTTCATTAGCGTTATCGCTTAGTTGCACGTGAAACTCGACCTTTGTAGGATCCGAAATGAATCCAGCAATTTTGAGACCTCTGTACACATCTCTCAAGTCACTCTGCATTAAAGTTCTATCTAAAGCTTCCTTCGTCGGAACTACCAAACGTTTGTAAGTTGCCGATGTAGAATCGTTTAAGGCAGTGTCATACGCCACGAATTCATGGCCGATGCGATCCAGACCAACACGCAGCGTATATGTGTAGGTCGCTAAAAATTATTACGCGTTAACTTAAACGTATTAAATCAATAGCAATAAATACATTCGCAAGCAAAGTATATCAATAAAAATTGCATGTGGATTCATCTGTGAACTTACGTTTGCAAGGGCGATCTGGGAACATTCTCGCAAACCCTGGTCGACAGACGCACCTCATCTCGGTTCCTACTTCGGCACATACCTCAGATTTGGATGATTTACATTCCGGTATGCACTGATTCGCAGTTGGTGTAAGAGGTACTATCGGCGCACCAAGTATTCCACCCGTCAGTACTCTATGGATTTCATTACCCATTAGATCTTGCTCATCACGAGAAACTTCCTCCCCATATTCAGCCTCCACCTAAAATTCAAGCAAAATATACCCGTCTAAATAAACATTATTCCTTATAATTATTTATATTTAATAATTTTAGTAATTATTTGATAAGGAAATATCAACTTAAGAAAAATTAAAAAATTTCTTGGGTGAAACGCTGATGAGAAACTTCTGTTTATTGTGACGAATAGTATTTATTTCATGAATCGGTACCTCTTCTCCTCCAGACACAGGTGGTTTCTGATCGCTCATTACAACAAATATGGAGTCATTATCCGCTATGTTGTCGTACGTTGAAGGTATCCTAGTAACAATCGGTTGTAAGATTGTCGAAGTTACCGTAGACACTACGCTTGTCGGACGCAGCAGTGTTTCCGTCACGGTCTCGACAGTCGTCGTGGTCATCGTGTGCGTAAGTAAAAGCGTCCTCGTCGTTGGCGGCGAACCCAACACCGATGTTTTAGTTCTCGTCACCGTTGAAGTTTTGAATCTTGTCACCTAATTTACGATCATTAATATACAATTAGTACGATTATATATCACTAATCAGTAATAAAATCAATGCGATTATTCAAGAAATAAACAATTATTTAAATTTATATCAAGATACTCGTACCTCTTTTGGTTTCGTGTGAATAGTAGCATTGGATTGATTCTTGGCGATGGTACTGGTCGCCTTTACAATATTCTTCGTAAACTGCGTATCCGAGTTGCTTACCTCGGGACGCGTCTTATTGCCCGGTGTTGGTATCAATGTATTGGTTACTTTACTGATCGAACTGTCCACTCTAGTCACAATTATGGATGACTCCTTATTCGCCGTTTTATTCACGATGCTGTATTCGATTATTTGCGGTTTTTGCGTCTTGATATTCGATATCGTCGAATGCTGTTTCTTTTCCGTTTCTATGATAAATGTTAAAGATTCGGTAGGTTCCAATCTTGTCGACGGTAGGATGCTTTCGCGGCTAGATTCTAAGAATACCGGATGCTCGGGTCGCTTAACAGGATTTGGTGGAATGTCCAAAACGTACGACCTCGTCGGATCGACATCACGGTGAAGTGTCGACGATTTACTCGGCTGAATATGATCTAGTTGAGGTGGCCGCAGTTTTGTCGGTATTACTATATTTGTCGTCAACGTCGTTGTCGATTGAATGGCGATTCTAAAATGCAACAATTTAATTATTATAATTTATTTTTTAACAGATTTTATTAAATAATTTACGTACCTAGACACATGTCTTGTATCAAACGGTCGCACGGTGTAAATGCTGATATGTTCGCTCATTCGCGTTTCGACCGGTCTGAGGATATCAGCGACGTCAACTACGACTGGTAGGTCAACAGTACCGTGAATAATTGGGATTTTCGATTCAATATCCTGGATTACTGGGATATGAGACGTCGCAACGGCAGTGGCTATCTGTATGGAACCGGAAACTGCGACAGCTGGTCTCACAGTAGCGATCTCGAGCGGTCTCGTAGTTGTTAATACTGGTGGCGGTGGCACCATGTCCTAAAATATAACAAATATATCGCTAGATTATGCGACTATTTTGTAAAAATTTTTCTCAAAGTTTTTTATACAAATTGGGACACTTTTCAGAAATATTGAGAAAGCTATACCTTTTCTTAGAGCTTATTTTTTATATATACATAAATTCTGAAATATTCTAAAATTTCTTATTCTATAATTTTTGAAAAAATATTTTAAACATCAAATTTATTGGAATTTAAATCTAATAAAAAATTTTTTTAATTAGAACTATTTCTTAAAAATAAGAAATATTTTAGAATTCACATATATGAAAAATTCTAGAAAAGATGTAAACTTTCTCGACACTTCTGAAATATTGTAATTTCACCTAAAAAAATAATCTAATTGTAAAGTGAAATTTCCGGTAACCTCATATTCTAAGCAGAAACTTTTACAGAAAGAGTATTCCTCTTCCAATACACTGGACTATTCATCAAAAATATATTGGAGATTATTCTAACAGTTTTCCTCTTATATGAAGAGAAATATATTTACTGAAAGCGGAGTGCCCTCTTACGAGTAAATTATATTAGGAACACACAGCAAAATTTTTACTGCAGATGCAAAACGAAAGTACTCTAACTGTAAGAATATTGTGCTTAGCATATTTTCCTCTTGATTTCAGAAGATTTCTTTTGAGGCCGTATATAAGAATAAAATCCTCTAAGATTTAACGGTTTCTGCTAATATTAAAATTATTTTTTTTTGGGTGTTATATAAAAAATTCTGAGAATTTTTCTAAAAAGTTACAAAATTAATCAGAAATTCTGAAATTTATATAAATTTTGAAAAATTATATGAAAAATTCTGAGAAAAATTTTTACCAACGTACGAATTGCAAATCAAATATTTTAAAATTTTACCTGCGACAATAATTCTACGAGGAAAGGTCTCGTAAGTGACGGTCTTGGGCTGGGTGGAACCATATTTGTGTTAGGCGGTGCAATCGTTGTCGATTCTTTTAAAGGTACATATTTTGGCGGCTTCAAACCTGATTCGTCGGTCGTCATTAAGGCAAATCTATCGTCTACAGGTATATGAGTGGTAGTGATGTCTACCGGTGGTGGTGACAACCCGAGCACGTCGCTTGACGGCGGTGGCGGTGGTTTAAGTCCTTCTTGCTCTTTTTTCTTTGATTGATTTGATCCGATCCCCCCGTTTAGGGGTGGTGGCATCATATTTCTAGAGGGAACGTCCTTGATTTTATCCTGCTCGCTTTGAGAATCCGAGGAAGCAAAGTTCGTCTGGTAGGCTGTTTCCAAAGTTTCATCATTCTTTTTATTTTGTGATAGATTATGTTTCGTGACTAGCATGCTGGGCGGTCGCTCGGTTTGCGTTTTACTGTCTACCTCTTCGCCCATTGCCTCGACCGACATGGAGAACTTGACATTCGGACGACCATGCGTTTCCAGTCCCGCAGTACCGCTCGAAATAATTACCGGCTCCGGCACTTGAGGTTTCGGTTTTGTCAGGATATGAGGATATTCCGGATGCACTCTCGTGAATGTTCCATGCTCTGGTCGAATGATACTTGGACGTTTATTGCCGATTATAATCGGACGAGATGTAGTGCTATTTTTATTTTCAACTGTTTTCTGTTGAAACTTGACAATATCGGGAACCGCTACATCCGCGTCCCAATTCTGAAGATTATGATTTATTTTTATTCCATGATTCAATGTTTGATTGACAAAAATTTCCGCATTATTCGGTTTGACGTTCTCCGGACGTCTTATAGAGTAATCGGGTCTAACTTCTAATTTAATTGGTGGTTTCGTTAATATCTCTGGTTTAATCCGGGTTAGACTAGGTCTAGAATCAGGCCTAATCGGTCTAGAGAACGGCCTTCCAGGTCTATCTACCTCAACGCCGAATTGAGGTATAATCGCTGGTGGCTTCAGATCGATGGTATCGTCGCGTTCAAGTGAGTTCAGTGTCGTGACTTGTCCGCTTTGCGTCTTAGTCGTAACTGGTCTTGGATTTTCATTATGAGGAGCGGGTATACCATGAACTATTTCGTAATCGGGTTTATAGCCTTCTTTATATCCGTAAGAAGTAGTCGAATCGACGTGACCATTATAAACACCGAAAGGTTTGCCTTGTACTACAGGCAATTCGTAAGGCCTCGTATTGTAGAGATCGGTACTATGAGGTCCTTGCAAAAGTGGCTTTCCATCTGTTTCACGTTCATAAATCACATCCTGTTCTTGCTCGACTTCTAGCGGTTTGCCTACAACCGTATTGATGGAAATAACTGGTCCATATAAAGGTTGTGATGTTAGAGTTTGGTTGATGCTTTGAGAATTCCTTGTGTCTTTTTTATCCTGACCGTTGGTTTCTTGGCTTCTATTTCCTTTTCCATAATACTGATTCTGATAATTAATATACTCCGAGGCACCGATGTCAGAATCCAATTGTATCTGCTCTGTATGTGTATTAGTCTGCCATTTTTCAAGATGATCTGGCAATACATGCTGTGTATTCGTAGCGGATACTTGAGAATGCTTGTTTTCTTCCGATATCGGATTTGGATGTAAAGGATTGTGGTATTCTATTGCACCAGTGGGGGGTACGTTATTGTTCTGCTTATTATCAGTTGGCAAATTCGGTGGCGCAACGTTACCTATGTTTGTCTTATCCGGATAAATATGCGGTCTATTTTGATTGTCAATTTGAAGAGTGAATATATTAGGAGTTATCCGAGTAGGTTCCTGATGAGTCTGAGGATTCATTGGTGGGCGATGCGATAACATAAAGGTGTTGTGCGTCTTTATTGGAGGTCTCTGTGGTCCCGAATACGCTGGTTTCCTAATCGGCGGATATCCAGTAGGTCGTTCCATGAAAACGTGTCTATCTAAGGGCCGATTGGTCGTCGGTCTTGGTCGTGGTCTCGGTCGATTATTTAGAGCGAATCTAATCGGTTTCTTGTCGGATTTCCAATTGGTACCTAAGGTTATCTCGTTTCCAGAATCTGGTTTTCCTAGGAATATATATCGATGTGGAACTTCAGTCGGTGTGACTTCCACACGCCTCGGCGGAGCTTGTTCCATCGAAGTTTGACCATTCGAAAAATGACCACGCATTGGTGGTTGGTGAACTGAATGTACGTGAGAATGAACAGACGGATGACTAGCAGGTTGCGGTCGAACGTTTATTGTCTCCGGCTTGTGATGTACAAGAATTTCTGTATGAACGTGGCCTTGACCGGAACCTCCAGATCCATCAGGTCGTTTGATCAGATGAATCTCCGATGGTCTTTTATCGGGTCTTAGTACAGACACCTCTGGCGTTTCTAGTGGTCTCTCGCGTACAGGTGGCAACAAAATATGCGGACGACTAGAAAAACCCGGTTTTGATGAAGAAACCTTAAAGTTGGTAGATGGTGATGGTGGAACCATGTAATGAGTTGGATTTTTCTCGCTTGAATATTGAGGTAACTCTTCAACCTAAACATATATACTAGTATAAGAAATGTTGCTTTTTACTCGATGACACTAATAAAATTGATACACATACCTTTTGGATACCAATGAAACTTGGTCCAACTTCAGGTTCTGGATAAGGAGATGGATCGTCAAAATATTGGCCACTTATATGAGGTTCATTAGTATCTCCAAAGATCAGAGCTTGCGTGCCACCTTGAGGAATTACGACATTAGCTACTTGACTGGGTTGGATATTGACTAATAAAGGTTGCCCCGTTGATCTATCAATAACGTGTGGGACCTGATGGATTATCGGTTTGGTAGAAATCGGTTTTGACTCTGAGCTCTGTATAATGATAGAACTATCTGGCAATAGAGGATCTTTTTGTGCCCACGGCGGTCGTTTCTGTTCTTCCGAAGATAACATAACTGAAGTCGGATGTGGTTTTTCGATCGGTTTGTCCGGATGAATCTTGAAATGAATTATTATATGTTACGTACACACATACACACACACTGCATAAATAAATATATATAGTGCAAATGTATATAATATAAATAAAACGTACTTCATCATGTCTTGCCGGTGGTATTAAGGGATCTTTAGCGCTCCATGGTCTTCTATATTTCTCCGGATTCCACTCTGGAATTTTAGGGTTCACATTAGGATTCGCATACTGTTCTACATTTGGTCTGTTAGGTGGTTTAAGTAAGGGATCATTCTCCAGGATATCCTGTTTCGATGCGATTCTCTTAGGCGGTGATTGTTGAACGGAAAGCAACTTTTGAGGCTGTTTAGGAGCCGTTGGATGATTTGCATCGAGAGGAATAGAAACCGGTACTTTCAGATGTTCCTCGTAAATCTGATGTGCCGGTAAAATTTGTATTTGTGGATCTTGCGCAGTTTGTTGAGTTTGTACATCGTCGTTGTTCTCCAGCACCTCTAATACAGGATGCACTGGAATATTTGGTACCGGTAATGGTGGTGGTTTCATGCCAATGTGCTCTTCATCCTTCAGAAGCGTCTGCGGCGGTCTCGGTGCCATTTTGCCCGGTTTTCCTATGATAACATCGCTATTTGCGGTAATTATTTCACCCGGGGATATCGGTATACCGTCGGCAAGACTGCTGGTAACCTTGTGGCGCGTCTCGGCAATGTAATTATGATTGAGATTCGCCAGATGGGCAGCTAGAAAAGACAATCATTTCATATTTGAAACATGCTAAATAAAACATAACAAATAATTATTTTTAGTTTTTGATTAAAAAAAGAAAATCATTACCAATATGTTGGCTTTCAGCGGTTTCTATATCACCATCAGCAAATTCTGCGACAGGTATGTAGATAGGCGATCGTTGTGTTGTGACTTCTTGAATCTCTGCGAGAGGTACGCTGTCGTTTCTACGAGTAGCCGCAGTTTTTCCTTGCAATAATCCGGCCATTGCTGTGATTACCGGTCCCAGAGCAGATAAACTATTTATTCCTAAAGAACCCAGACTAAGAAGAGGTTTGCTAACTGAACCATCGTCTCCGGATTGAGAATTCGGCCTCTTATTTTGTGATACATCGCTTAATATTGTAGTACCATTATTATCCTGTATAAAAGTTGCAAATCTCATTTACATATAAAATTCGCATAATTTGATATGGTCCAGTATACAGAGAAAAAGATTTCTTTGGATATAATAAATTTTATTGTATCCAAATAAATTTGTTATTTGAAATGTTCCAAACAAACCAATGTTTGAATCAATAAGTGCGATTGTTTGAATTTGAAACAATGTATATCTTGTCTTAAATACATTATTTGTTTGAACCGATAATATCTATCTTCGCAGTATTCGCGTGATTAACTGTACAGCACAAACAGTTGATGTAGCACATAGCATTGCTCGTTTAATCCTGTTGTTAGATGTATAAACCATTGTTTTCATATTTTCGGTCAAAAAATGTAAGGATTCTAAGAAAGCAATTATTTGCATGGAATAAAACCTAACTTCTATGAATATATTTTGCCATTTTCAAATAAATAATTCGTTTCATTGTTTGTATTTATTGTAACCAAATAATATATTATTTAATTGAAAGATATTACTTCAAATAATAATGTTATTTCTGTCAAGCAATAGAGATTTCTCAAATGAAACAAAATTTGTATTCAAACAAATAATATTTCGTACAAGCATATGTTCTTTCAATAAAACAAATTTTAGTCAAATAAATAGGAATACTAAATCCAAAGAAACCTTTTTCTCTGTGTATGAAGAGCTCTATGATAAATATTATTGTGGAAAACATTTTTTTTATAATTTAGAAAAGTTTGTAAATAAAATATACCTGTTTATCAATTGAATCTGCTGGCTTTATATCAGAGTTAGTATCCTCCGATGACGTTTCCGTTGACATTGTAGTTGTTGAGTTGTTCGTGGGACTTTTCTCGTGTCTTTTTATTTCTGTAATAGAGGTTGATTGTGGGAGATCTGAGGTCGCAGTTGGTTCGATCTGATCTTCATCATCAAAGAAGATAATGGTCGAACCCGTGACGACGTTTTTCACCGGATCGGAATGATGCGCGGTCGTCAATAGGGCGTTCATATAACCGGCGTCTAATAAACTTGGAGCTATTGATTCCGTTACGACGTTTTCAACGATATGTGAACGAGACGTCACAGTTGTTGATGTTTCACCATCTGGACCAGCCTGTGTGTGATAGGAAAAAGATTTTAAATGTTAAATTCATAACGTCAAATTAAATTCAGTTTGAGTTGTTTTTAATCATTTCTACAGGTCACCACTGCTCCTACTCAATCTCTCTCTCTCTCTCTCTCTCTCTCTCTCTCTCTCTCTCGTCGTTAATTTAACTAAAACAATACAGTTAAACAATTTAACTCAATAAAATATATTAAATTTGATTCAAATTTAGTTTATTATTTACTAAATTCATATGTTAATATGGACGTATTTACTTTGAAACTAACTATAGAGAGGAATTAATTGATTTACATTTTGTCATTCATGGAAATTAAAAATAACAAAATATTATTTACATTATGAAATTTTAATATTATTTAATTCAAGAGAGGTTGCCATTGCTCTTTTGGTATTTAATAGTGTATATAGGGCGTAAATACAAAGTAGCATATTTACCTGCAATAACGTTGTAAAATAAGTAAACGTGGTAAGGTATGTTTTAGTGGCGAAGATCTGTATAGGCTCCGGCGTAGGACTAACCGAAGCGGTTTTCATGGTTGTTTTTCGCACTGGCACTTTCTCCAATACCACGTCAGTCGATGTGGCTACGTTTGTGCGAACTACCGTGCTACCTTTCTCCAAAAATGTATTGAAATACGTATATGTGATGTAATATGTTTTAGTCATATCCGTTACGCTACTGTCGGTGTTATCTAAAGCAGTCAGGGTAGTTGTGACACTGGTTGGTCGCGGCGGAGGTGCTGATTCTGTTACTATTAGCTAAAAACAAAAAAAACGAAAAAAATATATAATGCCATAGTAAATACCAATATAGAAATTTGCGGTAAGAAAATAAGCTAACCTGAGTAATCGTGTCGCTGATCGTCTCTGTTTTCGTTCGACCTTCTTCCATAAACGTTTTTTCCAACACTGTGGTACTGAGGTATGTATTGGTTTCCGGTCGCGGAGCTTCTGATGGCTCGAGAATCATGTCTAGGTAATGTTGCGGCGCGGTAACCGTGTTCGTTATGACTCTCGTGCTACTTTTTAAGGCGTCATTCACATCCGGATGATCTGTGTTCAAAGTCAAATATGTGTACGTCGTTTTAAATACTTCGGTGCGTAAAGTCGGGGATGCATCCAGAGTCACAGCTGCTGTTTCGGAGCCAGGTTTTCTGTGTCGTTCCTCTGTTGCTGTATTCGCTACCACCTAGAAAAAATAATAAAATTATTATATCAATAAGAATTTTTGTAAGTCGTTTCAAAAACTGATTATTAATTATGTGAAATCTGTTGTTTGATGATACGAAAAAAAATGTGTGAAAAAGAGATTAAAACTCAAAGAGAGATTTAATTTAACATCAAAGAGAGATTTAATATCGTAATCAAACTTTTTTGTAATAATTTTCCTTGACTTAATGATTATCAGATTTTTTTTAAAAAGTTACTTTAAAATTATGGACTAGTAATACCATTTTATAATTGACAAAAAGTAAATTTAACACGTTGCAACCTTATCTATCTTCTTCACAGTAATATCTTTGTAAAGTAATTTATTTCTTACACATATTTTAAACAATTAAGTTGTAAATGAAATGTTCCATATGGTTTAAAGTTGTTTATAAATTGTAAGAGGGAATAGAGAAAGTTTTTATTTGGAGAAATATATATATATATAATTGTGCTGAGGTACGTGAAAGTTGTTGTGCAAGTCTTCGTGACAAACTCGTTCGGTTTATCCTGCGGCAGGAGCATGACCACCGCTTCTGACAAGGTAAGGGTAGGTTGAGGATTTGAGTTTTCCCATCGTAGAGCTGGAGTTGGTCCAGCGACAATGACTTCTACGCCGTTTGACATTACGCGGGTCGCTAAATTAAATCTGCGCCCTTCTTCCTCATCCTTCGCCTCGTACTCTCCTATCGTTACGATATCATAAATAATGTATTGCATATATAAAAGAAGTTGCTTTACAATATCAATTTAATTACTATTTATTCGAAGATATTGAAAAAAAATATTGTAGCGATGTGAAAGATACTGTCGGAAGATTATAGGTTTACCTATTGTAGTTTAAATCAACGATCAAATAATATCTGTATTAATGTACAAAGATTAAAAAGAATCGTATATTCGGATTATAATCGAATACACGACAAATTTTTACAGAAAAAGATACAACTGATAAAGTTATGTAATTAATATAGGGGGGATTAATATTCATATGTATCGTACATTTTAAAAAATTCAGGTATATACAGCGTCATTTTGTCCATATACAGTATTTACATTTCATACAGGGCTGTAATGTACAGGAAAAAATTTAGAATACCAAAAGCCAATTGACACAATATTTAACAGAGCATTTACACAGTCCAACAGTCCGTTTCGTACAAGTTTAACAGAATTCGCGTAATCAGGAAATCTATAGCGAAAAAAAAGTTTAGTCTAAGGATTATATTACATACGGCGATCACCGTGTGCACTCAACGTTGAAATGGCCTGATTCGCCATCTCGTTGCCTTTTTTTAACAAGTTTACGTATCTCGATCAATATTATCTCGTTAAAACATCATTTATATTTCATATATCGGTTTATTTCAACGTTTTTGTTCACTTGTGCGATCGTCGTGAGAGAGAGGTCTCAGATGGGTAAAAGGTACTACTCACCGACAACGGGTACTGGATTATACACAGATGATACGAAGCCGGCTGACGACTCCACGGTAGGAGTGACAGTCACCGTGACGGGCACCGTCAACGTAAGTGTCGTCACTCTCGGTCGTACGGTCGTCGACGACGTCACTTTGGTCTCCAGTCCGTTAAGTTGCGTCACCACGTATGTGTACGTCCGTAGTCGCGTCGACGTCACTACCGTCTCCGTATAATAAACGCTCGTACTAGGCTCCAACGCGAGATCGGGCGTAGATTTAGTCTCTAGATTAATCGTGGCTGATTTCGACGGTAAGATCTCGGGGAAATCGAGGCGAGATAATGACAGGTAAAGATCATCCGCTAGTCCAGCCTCGATCTCCTCCGGCGTAATCTCGCTCGTGACTTTCGTCGCGGGGACTGTCTCGCGGGTGTAATTTGCGCTGAGAGGTATCACGCTTGGTATGTACGAATCATCAAAGTAATTGGACGTATCAGTGTCGCGTATCGATGACTTCATAGTCTCAAGCGGTATAACGCTCTCGAAGCTCGGTGCGATTACGATAGTATCAGATGGAAGGACCGTTCCGATTAGAGAAATCTGGGTCGAATTAGAGTCAATTATAACAGCTGGTTGGAGAGGTACTGTTGGAATTTCTTCTGAGTCCTCGCTGATCATTTCTGGCATAACGCTACGTTCTGTAGTATCTTCAACAGCTTCGGTTGATTCTTGCCCTTTACTTTCTTTACCGATCGTTGTCGTCTCGATAACTGATGTAATTTCTTCCGTCGTGATATTTTCTTTATCGGAAATGCTCGTAGATTCATCGGGCACGTTTAATGTAGTGATGTCCTCCATGAAAGTAGTTTGCTCTTCAAGGGTGGCAATGGTAGTAATTTGTTCTTTCGTTGTAAATTTATCGTCATCATCTTTATTAACAGTAAGTTCAGTGGTCGGTACATATTCATTTAATATAACAGTTTTCATTGATATCTCTGTATTATTAACGTCTTCTGAAGCGATCGATTCCGTTATATTTATCGACGCATTATCAGATCCTTCAGGCGCTTTTATTGTTTGCTCTTCCGACGGTTTTATTGATGTTTGACTGATTGGTGTTGTCGTTACAGTAATATTGTCTGGTTGCATCTCAACATCACCCTTATTAGGTACAATATTATCTTCATCCTTAGGAGAAATTGCGGGATGCTTGTCTTTCATTAAAATCGTGACTTGGTTTGCATTTTCAGTCGTAGTAGTCGTGTCATCATCTTCGTATTCTTCATCTTCCTCGTCATTAGATGGAGGGAAAAAGAAATTGTCGGTAATAATCACTGGCATGTTTAATGTACTTTCTTTGGATATAGCATAGCTACCATCCAACGATACAAGACTCGCTTCCTCATCTGGTTTGTTATCAATAAGATTCGGTGTCTCTTCGAGACTGGGTGTAACAACAGAATGATCTTTTTCTCTAACAATTTCACTCTCGTACTCTTTGTCATCTTCTTCGTCCGAATATTCATCGTATTCGGAAGAAGGCGCGGTAAAGAATCCAGCAGTAATAATGGCAAGAGTCGATGTCGGAAATATCGGACGCACCGCGACCAATTTTCTCCTGGTTACTCTGACTTTATTTTTAGTCGATGTCGGCGTAGATTGAAGTTTTCTACGTCTAGTTATAGTTACTTTGTGTCTTCCAAAACCAGTAGGCTGGTAACTTCCATAGTCTGCTGGAATGTCAGTCGGATTAATCGAGTTTCCTGATCCAATAGTTCTGACACGTGTCACCACGATTCTTCGTGGTGTATGCGTGGTAGACGTAGTGTACGCGATATCTTTGGTGCGAGGTGTCAAGGGTCTGCGTCTGACGACCGTAAACTTATGTTGCCTAGCAGTTCTGCTACGCACCACGGGTACTCGAATTCTAACACGCTTCCGTGGAGTTTCTTCAAAAGCTTCGTCATCATCGTCGATCCTTCCATTGTTTATATAATCCTCGTTGGACCATGTATAATCAATATCTTCTCTCCTGCGATCAATATTCCTACTTCCATATTGCACCGATTCAGCGTAGAGATTACCTGCAAAGGCGACTGTTCCATTCGATTGTTCGAATCACATTTCGCCTTGTATTTAAGTTCACTCCGCGATCTAATAAAAATCTATATGATCAAGCAGAGTGCAACGATAAAGCCGTTCTCGGGTGTTGCTTTTGTGATGCATTGATTGATTGGAGTTAAATAACTGCCGTCTCGTGTTTTTGTGTGCTCATCCGATTGAATTTCATCATATACATTTTGCGTTTTAATAACGTTATCGGGCGCTTGCACGACTTGTTTGTTTGTTGTAATGTTGTTGGCGAGACGGAAGAGTATCATGTCCAGTTTTGTCGTGTGGGCGCGCGTGCGGCGGCAGACCGAGGTTATGTTAGTAAAAGGAAATGAGGGACGACGCTCAAAGAGGATATTTTTAAGAAGGAAATAGAGAAGAAGTTTAAAAGAGGTTGGGAGAGAGCGAACTGAATACGGGACGGCCATTCTCACGAATGACTCTTGTTTCACCGTAGTCAATTACCCATGACCTTTCCTTTACGCAATTTTAAGGAAAGGGATCCCGGCAGTCTCGGGATTTTCTATATTACATACGCAGCAACTTCGATTTTTATCAACGTTGCTCGTTTTTTTCCCACTATGACGTGCCCGAAGAAGCTGAACCGACGCTCTCCGGATGAAAGAAATTCGGAAAAACCGGTTAGCCTCCAGGGCGATTCTAAGTGGGTTTCAATAAAATAATGGACATATAATATAAGAGCGAAAGAGAGGAGGATGAGGAGCGGAAAAGGATTTTTGCATAACACAGAGGGGAATAAAATTAGGTATAGATGGACGTGGAAATATGCCGTCCGACGTCACCCACTACGCTCTCGAGACTTTGTGTTGGTGCGTGGTCGATAGGATCTTCGCTTCCCGCCAGAATGGCAACGGCCACCGGTCCAGCGTGCAAGGACGGTGGTATTGAAGGTCTGACTTCGACGACTCTTTCCGAAGCGTCTCTTCGTCTTCTGGACGTAGTGACAGAATCGTCGACTTTCACAGTACTCAGAACAGTGCTGAATTCTCCGGGTCTGCGGCCGGAAACGTAGAGCGTCACCACGCTAGATTCAGCCTTTGCAGAAGCCTTGGATTCTTTTTTCTTGTCGTTCAATTTACCGCGTCCGCGTGGTCTGGATGACTTTTGGTACTCTTCCGCGTCGTCTTCATAATACTCAAAGCTATCGTGTTTATAGTCGGAATCGGCCGGTTGATGTCTTCTCTCGACTTCTCCCGGTAAGGTGTTACTCTGCGTGAATGGAGCAGCCGCGAACAGAGGATCCAGCAACGGATTGGGATTCTGCGGTTGCGTTTGCGGTTGTTGGAGTAACAACAAGAGGGAATTTATATTGGCCGCCGGTATCGCGGCCGTTGGAGTCACCACAACGGTGTCCGTTATGAATTCCGTCGCAGTAACGACGTTGGTCGAGGAGTCGACCAGAGTCGTCATAATCTCCTTGCCGCGGAAGGTGAGGGGAATGATAGTGCTTCGATGTTTCGTTATTGTAGTAACGTAGGAGGTGGTACGTGTGTTATACTGCGTGGTGGGTGTGGCTTGGGACAACAAAGAATTCGGTTGACCTAATTGACCCAGAAGTAATTGTGAGAGAAGAATATTGGCGAGGGGAGCGTTGCCGGGCAAGGGAGGCTGTACCGTAGAAACTATGTTCTCTACGGAGAACACCGTCGTGGGTATAATAACCGATTGAGAGACGCGACGGCCACCGAGGCTTGCGAGGGTGTGCGAAATACGAGTAGTGGGTGTCTCGTGCAGCAAGAATCGTGTAATCTCGGCCTGGCCTTGATTATTGGTACCCGTCACTTCGCTAACGATCACTACGAGCGGCTTTCCGTCCCCAGCTGTTACTGTGCTATATTGAGAAGGTCCGAGGACTTCAGTGCTTGGTTGTTGCGTTATAATAGTTCGATGTTCTGTGACGCCACTGTTTACCACAGGAATTGTCACTTCCGTTGGTACATAATGTGTCACAGTTATGGTGCCGTCGAAATTTGGATATACGGTAGGCGCTTCCCGGATATCTTCAAAGGTTCCTCTACCTCTTGTAGGAACTCTTCTATTTCCATTTCTTCCGTTTGATGATCTTGAGCGAGACGATATTCTTCGAGAATTCGTTGAAGATTCAGTCGGTTTGGAAGATCCATTTCGTAATCTTGGTGGTCTCACTCTTCCATTGTCAGGTTTACTAGTAGATCTACCATTCGTTCTGGAAGGAGAAGTCGGCCTCTTGTATCCCGATCTGTTAGAAGAGGTGTCCTTTTCTCTTAATGTAAATTGTCTTCCATTGTTCGAGGCCGGAGACGGTTTTATTCTCACAGATCCATTTCTATTTCCAGTAGATTGTTTCGGTCTAGTTCTAGGTTTACTTTGCTGATTCGATAGCTCTGATGTTTCTGCCGTTTGATCGGAATTAGATAACTTCTGTGGTTGTGAAGACGTTAAACTTCGCGCGCGATTATTATAACGAGCGGAAGGTTTCGGTGCTGTTTTTATAATGTCTTCTTTATTTACTATGGCGTCTAATGAATCGGATCTCTCTTCCGCTTTTGCAGAAGAGGATTGAGCGGGTCTACGAAAACGACTACTGTATGCTCTAAGCTGACTAGCTTGACGTCGAATTCTTCTTGTTCTGGCTCCGAAAGGTCTAATTTGTACGACGGGTCCAACAGCTTTCCCGGAACGACGATTTACATTTACGTTAGATCTTTTATCTTCATGTTCCGATCCTTCGTAATCATTGTCTGATATTTCTTCAACGGGCTCATCTTCCAAACCTTCGTTGCCTTCGTTTTGTTCCTCATTTGGCTCGGTCGATTCTTCAGTAGTTGCTTCTTGCTTCCTACCAAGAAATCCACGTGGTGGGAACAGACCTGTATTACTAGGTCGTGTTCTCGTAGATACCGGAGGAGTTGCTCTGTTATTTGTTCGTCCATTGGTTACTCTAGGAACTGTTGGCGCGCTCGGTCTGTTCAAATTTCCCGATCGTCTTGGAGTTGTGGTCGTTGATGGTCTTGAAGTAGTTACCGATCGGCCGTTGCTAGTTAAATTAATGGGTCTGCGGAATCTCAAGAGTGGATTTGTAGATCTCCTAGATGATTCTGTCGTAGTTTGCAGAGGAGTGGTATTAGTTTCACCGTCGACATATTCTGTAAACGGTGTTTCATCCGTTATGAGCGTAGTCGTGGTGAACTCATTGGCATCGTTTTCTTGATCGTCGTGTCTGATAGTAGGTTGTCCTCTCAATAACGTTGATGATGGTCTGATACCTGCACGGAATCTCGACGAGGCACCGGGAAATGCAGAACTTGAAGCGCGAGTTGCGATCCTAGCAGAGGATCCTCTCACAGACGTAGGACCGCGTCTGTTGCTTTGAAACACGGACGACGGAGTTATTCTGGGCGGTGTTCTACCTCGAGTACTGCCCGCTGGGAATATCGAGCTTGAAGTAGTTGCGGATCCGCGTCTGCCTGAAAATCTTCTGGAACCTGAGGGGGATAACGTCGAAGAGTACGGCCCGATTGGCGAAGTGACGCGACCCCGCGATGATGCGAACCTGTTACCCTTGCCAGCTAAAGTGGCAGTTATCGTTGGAGTTATATCCGTTCTGGTAATAGTTGTCGCGGCTTGTGCGCCTTTGCGTTTCGGATTAAAAGTCGGCCTGTTCCTGGAAGCGAATGGTCTGATGACTGGCGTAAAGGTTCTCTTTCTTGTCGAGAATGTCAATCGTGATTTCTTTTTAGAACTTTGCCCGTCGTCGTCTTCCTCGTTCTCTTCGTCGTCTTCTTCATTCTGGCCGGAGTCCTCGTCTTGATCGGAAGATTCTGAATGATCTTCGGAAGATTGAATAACGGCGGGAGAAGGTGATATTTCCTGTATACCTGTCGATTGACTTGGAGGTAGAGTAGAAGTCGGTGCGATGTTTCTCGTGGAACTCGGTACAAAGAAGCTGGAAGTACTTTCAATAATCTGAGCGTATCTTCCCTCAATGCTAGTGCCAATTACTTTCGATTGGTAAAATGTAGTAGTACCGTTATTCTCCATTTGACCTTGAATCAAACGTACCAGACCAGTTCGATGACCTTGAGTCGGCGGAATGCTTGCTTTTTTTTCCTCGTCTATTTTCGTGCTTGACGTACTTTCGATCACTTTAGCGTACGTACCCTCGAAAAGCGTACCAATTTGTTTAGTCGTAAAGTAAACAGTGGTGACTTCGTCAGCGTCTACTACGCTTCCTCTATTCAAAGATAAAACTCCTGTAGGGAGGACTGGCGTAGCTATCGACGAAGAAGGTAATGGCGGTGTTTCTATTCTCGTCGAGCTCTTTTCCACTCGTGCATAATATCCATCTATATAAGTACCATATACATCCGTCGTGTAATGAGTCGTGGTATCTTCATGTATTTCACTTGAACGTATTGTTGAAATCAAACCTGTTTTGAAAGTTTCGAGTATCTTAGACGATGTCACGGTTTTATCATCGGTATTTATTGTCTGAATTGACGGATAAACAGGTCCACCGATCGCGCGACCAGTTGCCTGTTGTGTTGCAATATCTGGTACCGATACGCTTGTTACGGTCTCCAATCTGCTGGACAAGATTGTCTCATTTCCGACATAAGATGTAGTGAAGTAAGTAAATGTTGTGTAGAATGTTGTGGGTTCGGGTGAAATTGATGAAATGTTCACCGCGTTTTGATCGTCAGGTTTGGTTGTTATTGACGATGGTTCATTTGTATTTTCGGTGATAGATTTTTCAGATCCAGCTCTGTCGACAGGTGTTACTTCATTATCCGCCGTAATCTTGGAGTCCTCTTCGTTGGCTGATTGCTCCTCTAACGGTGGATTTACAGTTGGCGTATAAGTCATTATTACTCCGAGTTCTACTGTAGGCGTGGGCGAGACGTCTGATGTAACAACGTTGCTGACTGTTTCCTCACGACTAGTGGTTATGGTGTCACCACCCTTGTAGAACGTCGTCCAATACGTAAAGGTCGTGAAATATGTCACCGGCAAAGTGCTAGTTGGAACTGGCACTACGATGGACGGCCTTAAAGTCTCCGTGACGATATTCGTTACTGTTTCCAGGCGACTGGCGACATTCGTTTGATCGCCCTTATACATTGTCGTGAAGTATGTGAAAGTCGTGTAACTAGTTTGTAGAAGCAATGTTGGCGCGGGTTCTACTTCATGGTTGTTAGACTCCGACAATTCCTGATCTTCGGGAACGATGTTCCTTTTATCCACATCTAGAACAGTGCCGCCACCAGAACTGGAAGAGGATACAACGTCCGTGATCATGGACCCCAAAACTTCCACCTCAGTCGAAGGATTAGGCGTTACTTGCGCGCCTACTTGGAAATCACGAAATAGACGCTCAGTGGTGAACCGATCTTCCAAAGTGGTAGATTCCTCCGTTGTAATCTCAGTATCGTTTTCGGTAGTTTCAGCATGTATTGCTTGATCAGTGTTATTTTGCTGAACTTTCTTTGCTAATGATAATGCTTCTTCTTGTGACTTCTGACGTTGAAGAGCTTCTAAGTAAGCCAAAATTTCTGGAGGAGGCGCAGGCTTATTTTCGACAGATTGAGATTTCGGCGTCGTTGGTCGAGTCGTCTCCTGCGGAACCGATTGAACCTTGGTAGGTGTAATTATCTCTGTGACGACGTTAGTGAAAACCTCGGTTCGCGTCTCGATTTCCGTTTCATCGTCTACAAAGATAGTGGTAAAGTACGTATATGTCGTATAATATGTCTTTACCTGTTCCTGTATTTCTACGCTCGCCATAGCTGGCGTGGGGCTTGGTTCTAAATCGGTAGTCCAGCCGTCAGATGTTTCAAAATCATCAATAGTCGTGATGGATTCCGTTGGAATGTTCTCGTGTAACGTGGTATCCTGCTGCTGGAAAGTAGTTAGATCTCTCTCTGTCGTTTCATCAGGAACTTCTAGCTCAGTATCTTTATTGAATTTCTCGGGAGTGCGACCATTTGTTATTACCGACGGTACGATATTCTGCGATATCGTTGTTGGCGATATCAGAACAGACTCATCTTTATTGAAGAGACCGGCAACAACGGCAGAAATACCATTTGGTCCAACGGTTTGCGTGATAACATTAGTCTCGACAACTTGCCGACTGGATACACTAGATGTATTTTCTTGGAAGAATGTCGTTAGATACGTATACGTCGTGTACAAAGTTTTAAAAATGAGCTCTATCTCCTCATCTTGTTTGGTAGTTTGTTCCTCTTCAGTTTCATCAGGCAAGCTTGGTGTTTTCTGTCTTGAGCCTGGCGAGGTAGTAGGACGAATTAAATTTTTGGTCGAAGTAGGTCGAATTAACTCTGTCAAATAAGTTACCTCGGAAGAGACTACCTCCCGAGAACGTATCGAAGTCGTAGTTTGATCGCTGCCGCCCGGAATAAAGAAAGTTGTGAAATATGTGAACGTCTTGTAGACGGTAGACGGCAGTAATCTAGTAGCCAATGTTACTTTTTCTTCCTCGTTGCCTAAATCATGTTTATGTCCGGGTTGGAGATTATTTTGAGGAGAGCCGCCTTTGATACTACGACCCTGAGGATCTCCTGGCACGATGTCATTAGGAATTTCGTCGTCTAAAGTCGGTATCACCGATTCGGTCGTTCCTAATACTCTTCTTGCACTTTCTAAGATGTCCTTCAGTGTTGTTAAGACACTGTCTGTTGTGCCTCTCAACGGAGTAGTCAGTTCATTCATCTCTTCTTCGCTAGTCGTGATAGTCGTCGGCGTAGTAGAAGGCAGTGCTTCGACAGTAGTATCCCGGTCGTCGAATTCTGTTTCAGTTGTACCGTATTCCGTAGTTGTGTCGTCGGCTTCATATGTTACGGTGGCATCATCCGGGAAGAAATATACGTTTGAAGATGTATGAATTATTTGCGCATAATTCGTGCCGATATATGTGCCATAAATGAGACTCTTGTAATGTGTCGTGGTACCATCTAACGAAGTAGTAGAATCAACGACCTTCACAAGACCCGTTGGCTTCAACGATCCCGTTTCGACATCAGGTACCAGCAGTAACGGTTCCGTGGATCTCTTGGATGATTCGACGTCAATTTCCTCGGTGACGCTTGGCTGAATATTGTCGCGATTAATAGCGCTCAGAAGTTGCTCGTTCGAACCGTGCTTCCGGTCCCCCTCATAAGGTTGATCGGTTTTTGCGTGTTCCATCACAGTCGTTGGCTGAATCTTTAATACTGCTATACCATCATCCGGACGAAGCGTGGCATCGCCTTTAATCGTGGTAGCGGGACGTCCCATGGGTGCCGGTGACGTGCTCGGCGAAAAAACGATGACGGTATCGCCAACCGTTGTCGTGAAATCCGCGAAGCCATGGTAGGTCACCGTAGCAAGAGGCTTTATATCTAGCTTTTTTTGTTGCGGAATTTTCACCTGCTGTTTAAAAATCTTCGGTGTTCGAGGTCTAAAGCTTCTCGACACATCGTCGAATGAATCAAAGTTGTTTGACACGTACTCCTGTTTGACGGTATAAGTGGGCAGGTCGGCCGGTCGAACCTTCTCTGGCTTGAATCTCTGCGTATCCGCATTTAGCTCTCTTTT
The DNA here is from genome assembly GCF_001594075.2 of Trachymyrmex cornetzi. NCBI lineage: Eukaryota > Metazoa > Arthropoda > Insecta > Hymenoptera > Formicidae > Trachymyrmex > Trachymyrmex cornetzi. Next base: position 949,353 of record NW_017300132.1, read on the forward strand.
ATTGAATATATCATTTTCTTTGGACAGTTCGTCCAGTTTCGAGGTATTCCCAGTATCCTTTTTCTCTTCATTTGATTCTGTATTGATTTTACTACTCAGCCTTTCAGCCCTGAACGGCGCGTTATCAAGGGCCAATCGAAGCTGCCAATCGTCTTCCGGTGTCCTCGAGGGATAAACGACGTAGGGACTCGCCGAATCCGGCGTTGGATTTTTGTAAACTCTACTGGATGTAGATAAAATTCTCGCGTAGAGACGACCGTTATCCAAGGTCGTGCCCACAACTTGAGTGGCGAATTCGGTACTCGCGCCATGTTGCACGAATGTCCGTGCCGTTTTTGTCAACAATCCAACCGGTGGTAATGACTTTCCATAAGGAATTGCCGATACCAGGAGAACTGTGGTCACTCCTGAGTAGCCAAGTTCAAAAGAAATATACGGAATAATGATAACGGTATAGAAACATGTCGCGTCGATAATTTATCAATGGAATTATTGGCAACGAACAAAGAAATAGGGGAGAGCGATTACATCAGCAAAACAGGACGCGAAGTTATAGAAATGTGATTGATTTGGAATCAAGCGTAAATATGTGCAACGAATTTGATTCGTTCAGTCGCATTTCACGTTTACGAGCCCGTCCATGTCATAACCGTGTACCGAAATACGTCAGCATCGTTCGTTTGCGTCAGTCAATGTTCGCGTCGTAATATTGTATTTTTTTTATCGTAATGTAGGTCGTCGGAGAGACGGAGTGGCGGACGGACGTTGGAGGCAGACGGCATCCGTTGTTGAGAAGAGTTGAAGGCGGGGAGCAGACAGGAGCAGTAACAGAAACAGAAAAAAAGAGACAGACGATCTTAGTAGATGAGCCTTCTTCTTTCGTAGCCTAGGACACTTGTTGCAACACTATCCGCGATATCCCGCTTAATTTGCATCGTTACCCTACTTCTCAAAAAAAATGTTCCTTGAAGTAAGAAAAGTTGGCATGCTTACGAGGAAAAGAAAGAAAGATATTTTATAGCTATTAGTTAAGTTGCTTATGTACAACCCCTAAGTCCTGAAAATTCTAAGATCACGCACACTGAGCGATTTTCCTTATTAAAAAGAATTAAAATATCTAAAATAATTAAAATAGCATATTTTAATTTTATTTTTACTTTATTATTTTTAACAACTTGAAATATTTAAGAACTTCCCGCACAACGTGATGAATTTTCATGTCTTGGGGAAGAACATCTCGCAATTAAATGTATGACAGATTTTAAAACCAGATACCACTGAAACGAGATGATATATGCATATTATATTCAACTCAGCGACAGGAAAGTGTGTATAACCGCCTGAGAAATATATTTACACGGCCGCACCTCGCGTCAACACGCACATGGATAATTGAGATACGCAAAATGATGTATCGTGAGAAGAGATAAGTTATAAGAGAGCAGAGACAAAGAACAAAAGCGGAAAGATCGTTCTATGTTACAGGCTTGTACTCAAACTTGACACAGAATCGTTAAATCTAAGATGTATAAATAAATATTTTTATCAGATACAACTGGAAAAATTAATTTGAAAAGCTCAATTTTGAGTGCAATCCTTGTCTGCGTGTATCGGTGTGATTCAGGTGTCGCAAATGTGTCACGATTAGCATACATTTGTTAGCACGTAAACATTTATGGAGAGACTTACCCTCTAGATCCCTTTCTATCCTGGAAGCTCTAATATTATCCGACAAAATTTCATCTGTAAGAAAAGAAAAAAAAACATTTTTAACGCACATGTCTTTAAGCAATTTATTTAATATTGATGCCTAATTTGTGCATACGTAAGTGAGATACAAGGTCGCTTCAATGCATTCGACAGAGGAAGCGTGGGCGGTGAAAGGAAATTATTGAAGGATGTTATAATAGTAGGAGCGCGCTTCATTTGGTCATCGTCATAGTTTCTCGCGAAATAATTGCTATGCGTCATACGGATGTCATCATATTCGTACATATTTTTTTATACTGCAATAGTAATTTCCCTTTTGTTATTTATAAAAAGAGAAAAAGAACATGGAACCTGGAAGTTTGAAGTATAACACTTATAAAATTTTTCCGGGTGTCTCAAGAACTAAATTGCGCATTTACTCACGATTTAGGAAAAAAAACGAGAAGAAGCGGATAAGAAAAAAAGAGCGAATGCAAATGTCTTCGTGTCTAGGAAGGTGCGTGTCTATAGGAATGGATATATAGAGAGAGAGGGCTCCAGACGCCGGCGACATCGAAGATGTCGTCCGGAGGCCGCGACGTACAGTTATCTGACCGACTCCTTTTCTCGCAAGGAATATCTTTACGTCGTGTTCTTCCCGCGTACACGTGAGTACCTATGCACTTGCATGTACACGTGACTGCATACGCTACATCTTGAGTAGCTGTAAGTGCCTTTCTATATTATAGCGTCTATGATTTGATTGTAGTGACTGGTTGATCCACGCAGAAAAGAGTCAACAACAAATTCAACCTATCATGTATCATCGGACGTTCTTTTACCGAGTACGATTGTTTACAAACATTTTGTCACGGAAACATTTCTACATTTTGGTTTCTCGTCATTTTATTCTCTTCCTAACATTCAATGAATAACAAAGATAGATCGACATTTGTGTCGACTGTGTCTCTTAAAAGAAAAGCAGCCTTAGAATGTCGAGGAATGGCGATCATTACCCAATGATCCCGTGACGTTGAACTCGCGAAGCTACCAGGGCAGGTGACATCCGGTTTATTCGACGACGAGCATTTCTTCGTATCGTGGTAATCGGGACCGACGTCCTGAGGTCATCCTTGTCCCCGGCCACATTGGGTCAGCTGGTCGACTTCGCGTCGCCCTTCTTTTCCCGACGTCTGGCCTCCGGCAAACCAAGCCGTTTCGCGGCAAACCGGTCGTCGCGGTTCGCGGCAAGCGGTCGTCGCGTCACGTTACCCAACAATCGGTAACGATCGCGGTCGCGTCGATGTACGTGGGAGAGAGAATTCGTGTTCGACAACGTGCGCCGCGTGCACACGTTATTTCGATGCGACTCGAATCGCGTTATGAAATGCGCTTGTGTCTCATGATTACACCAATCTGTCGCATCGACTCATCATACATATTAAGTCAGGGATAAAATTTTGCACAAATAGAATAAATTTATCTGTATGTATACACGTTCCTTAACGAAGCTATAACTACTACGTAACGCGGGATTGTGAGCGAACGTTGAATAAGATTGCGAAAGCATTCCGGATGGCAGTGTGACGTGTCGACGAACCATTTCTGTTACTTTCGAGTTGCATGATTTCATGCATAATTTTCCCGCATAGTTTCCTGTATTTGCACGATATCGTAAGTTCCAGCTTCTGGTATTCGAAGGTGCGTTTACTCGCATTCGTAAAGCAGTAAGGAGATACTCGGGCCCACCTGACGATCGACTTCCACGTATGCAGCTGCATAATCGCGGTTGCATAGGCAAGGGCTACCTTGAGCTCGTTTTCTTGCGCGATACTCGAACGAAGAGAAATCCTCCGGGGATTACGTTCGTTTCGTAAGAACAATTCGTCCATTCATGTCGCGCTGTCTGCGACCCGCGGCTAATACCCGAAAGATTTTTCTCGTCATAAGAACGATGATTGCTCCCGGCGGGGCTCGTTTAATAGCGACGACAAGTGGCGTATTGCGCCAACGAGATTCCATAATGATGGATAGGGTCATCAACATTCCGCAATAAAAAGAGCGTTGCGAATCCATAAATACGTTTGATCTTACTGCTTTCTAGGAGTTAGAATTTGATGCTTAAAAATACATCCGTACTTACGCAACTCAAGCATATTTTAAATCAACAATTATTTATGTTGATTACAAAGTTGTTTTATCATCCGAAATGATGAAGACTCTGATGTAGATATATAGCATTCGGTGGGTGTCCACGTTAACCCTGACGATACGTGTCGTAAGTTTTAAGTGTCTTGTGAGAGCGACGCGGATATCAAGGTAACCCAGTGGTCGACCAATGCAAGACAGACGATTTCAATCTCACTTTCAGTAGTGGGCGACATCATATATTACGAACCGTACTTAGTCGGAACAATACTATGATATGCAAAACGTGTGAAATAAAGAGATGTGTTATGAAGACTAATGAAGATATATCTCTTAAAACGTTTAGCGGAGATAAATAATTATAAGGAAAGAACAGTTTTGCTCTTAAAAGTTTAATTAGATACACAGATCTGAAAATATTTTTGTTGAGCCGTAATTATTAAAATTAAAACGCTCAAGCCGGCTATTAGAACGTCAAAACTTTTGCATTATTCATCATGTTTAAACGTCCTACATAATTATTTCTGTAGTTTAACAAAATTATTTTTAGATTCTTATCTAACTAAATTTTTAAACACTTTAGCAAAACCGTTTTTTCTTGTGGGATTAGAAACCAATTCCAAACTGAATCAAGATTCCTTACGCTTTTTTTTTATTAAAATAAAATTTTTTAATTACGTGTTCAACTTTGCGATGTTTGCGTTAGGAAATAACGAATCATATGAATGTCGTTTTCCGGTGAAAGTTTAAAAAAGAAAGGACAATGTACGACGAGGAAGCAAACGCAATTTGTCGAAATCTGTCGCGGCAGTTATGAATTAATTTCTCACATTGCGAGTAACGAGTTAACTAGCCGTGTAATAGTCGATGCGGCCATTCGAGAATATGTGTTTGCTTTGAGACACGCGTAGATACATGTGGTAAACCAAGAATAATGATGATTACTTTCGCTTGCTCAATGATTTCTTACAACTGACCGGCAATACCTACAATGTTTCGCATCGGTACTCTCCTTCATCTTCTGTTATTTAATTACATTTGCAAAAAGCGTCGAAGATTCGAATTTCACAAAGGGTTCATTCCCTTCTTGATGAAAACGGTATTTCAGAAAAACTCAGTTGCTCCGAAGTGTGTACAATATCTTTACGAAATTTTCACAGAGAAGATGTTTCAATCATCGCCCCACAACTCCGCGCGCTATTGTTTCGTGTTAATTGAGAACGTATCGATCTTTCACGCTAAATCTCGCAAGCAACATCAAATCTCGCGCTTCAGGTGCCACAGAACAGGTTCGAGAGAGAAAGCGTTCGATCGTGGGAACCGGTAAAGGTGGCACTAACAGATACGCAAATAAAATTGTTTAAATTATTACTTTTGCCACACCAAAGGCCAGTGCGGGTGCACGCATATGTTTGAAACAATACATTAGACATACGAAAAATGCTACACTGTTAAATCTATAGTGTCAAATTTGATCTAATGTGAGTCGCCACTGCTCCTACTAAATTATATCTTTATTTTTTACTAAAATAATAATTAAATTTGACACTATATAATGTTAAATTGATACTGTATAGTGTCAAATATAACCATTGTTTTAGTAAAAAATAATGATATTATTAAGTAGGAGCAGTGGCGACTCACATTAAGTTATTAATTTGACACTATAAGATTTAACGGTGTATATTTAATGAATGCTAATATTTCTCATAAGACTATTTCATACGAATAATACCCTTTTGACACTTCTGCTGGAATAATTGGGATGCTGCGGGAAATCGGAGATCTCTAAAGACACTTCTACTAAAGACACACTACTAAAGAATTTACGTAATAAAAATATTAGGTATTCGATGCTGTGCGTTGTAACCTCTATCATGCGTAACGTCGCGTTCATTCGCCATTTAAGCGACAAGTCCACGGTGAGATTCGTGAGTTCAATATCCATTGGGTAGCTTTGTCCAGTCAACCAACCGGAAAATGACAAGTTGCTTCCGCAATACCCAATCTTTCTTGTTCTTTCACGTCGTATAAATGTCTTTTGACACGGCTAACATGGGTCGCGCTCGTGCGAGCGTAAAAGAAAGTAAACTGACGGCGAGAAAAGAAGTGCGCTATATAATGCATTATATTTACAAATCGATCTTATTTATTTATTTTATATAGTGAATTGTTTCGTCTAAAATGAAATGGAGCAAGATGCGGTCTGTTTAAAAAGAAAGTATACTTTTCTGGTTTTGATAATAATTTAAAAACTAATGAGTAAACAGTCATAAATGCTTTCAGATAAATTTAAATATTTTTTTTTTAAGTATAAAAATATTTTTTTCAAATATAAATATTTTTCAAGAGAAAGAGATATGAAATGAAAGCCAATTGCATGCAATAAAAAAAAACAAACGCAAATCTTGATTCTGCGTTTGCGAACTACGTTTTGCGATTTGCGAATTATGTAGAAGCACCTTAACGGCATTCGACGCTTGATGCTTAGTATTGTTTTTCTGACACGACATGCACTCGCGCCGTTGTACATCGCGCCCGTTATACACAGTCACCTTATTATCCATTCACACAACATTCGAAGTGATAGGCATATCCTCTCGCATGATCACAAATAGCAAGAGTATGCCAGACACGATTATTCCTTACATTAGTGATTATCATGAAATATTTTGCGCGATTTATTCATTTTAAATCGAATCCAAGTAGCCAGAGTAACAGAAGCATGTGGATTAACATTTTTATCGTGATTTTCGCGGACGGTTATCATTTCTGTAAAGATGCCTAGATCTGAATAACTATTCTCTTTTTTAATAACTTTAATAACTTTTTTAATAACTTTACGAACTTTTAAATACAATTCCAAATCTCGTAATAAAAAAGCATTATATTAATTAAAATCTTAATTTTTTAAATACTATCATAATAAGCTACTTAACATTCAATATTTAGGTTTATTTACTTTTTTTCGAAAAATTATGATTAAATCTGTATCTCAAATACTAATAATTGGAAAACAATCAATAATAGGTTGTTAATAATAATTATATTAATTGGGATATAAAAATATTCTAAGCGATCGTTTATGTAAAAATAATCAAGTGATTCCCAAGTTAACAATAATATTTTACGAGAATATACGTTCGAAATATCTTGCAAATAGAATGTTTAACTTCGATCATGTATTTTTTAATGTCGATTTTCAATTTTTCTATCCTTGCCAAATGAATTGATATTGTATTTAATTAATGAGCAGAATTGTAATTAACTTCGTATGTTAATATTTATAAAATGCATAGCACACACACACACACACACACACACACACACACACACACACACACACACACACACACAAATACACATTAACTTGATATTCAAAACGTCAGTGATTTATTAAAACTCTATAATCTGATGTTCTTCCGTTGCGAGACGTCGAGCGGATCGTAGCTTCCTGCGATCGTACTTTTTCCGCGTTCATAAGTATTCTTCCTTCCGTCGCAGTACGGTAAAGTGCGTGTCGTGTGCGATTAATGTCGGGAGTGCCGTGCAATCATCGTATTCTACATTCCGTGAACATAACGCGACTAACGTGCGAACATAATTAACTGTGTTTTCGCGAGTAAGTGTTATGTAAGTGTAATGAATTAGGAACTTGAGAGGAAGTCTGAAAGACATCGAGTAACAGCAGAGGACAACTATAAGGAAACTAAATTATAATTTAGGATAAATTAATTATAATTTATACACATTTGTTACAGAATTAATCTATTCCAATTTCTACTTCCCGCAATTACTCGCATTGTTTTTTCAACTTATGGTATATAAAAATACTTACAAAATTTCATGAAAAGTTTGTATGTTGTTAAAAGAAGACTTTCACCCGAATATTATGTAATTATTTTATGAAATATTTACTTAAAAGGCAAATAGAAAATTCGATGTAATGATTATTTTTTTTAATATTTTGAAATTATTTTGAATGTATTATAATTTGGATTTTATGGTTGTATTTTACAAATCAACTCCGCTGCAGCGCGTCGTGCCAGTGAGTACTCAATTATCTTTTATTTGAATCTGACAATGAGGCAATGAACCTGTGAATATTCCAGCTAAATGTAATACCTTTCTCATAGATTCATTGCCTTGTAGAGTACCACAGATTAATGCAAACGTTTAATGATCCTGTGTGTAAGATATGTCTGTGTATTCATTATGTTATCCATGTCGGTCACACGCTACTCACGTGCCAGCAAACATTTGCTAAAAGACTTTTCGGTTAAAGATTTTTAATTAAAAAATGTAAGCAACGATAATATTTTTGGGTCTGAAAATACTCGCGATTTTTCTACTTTGTGCAATTATTCCTTCATTAGATACTTATTTTTTTCTGGAGGTATTTTGATTAAATGAAAAAATATGAATATAAATAATGAAAATTATAACTTCTAATTTTTAAATTTAATGAAAAGCAAGGACTCCACAAATTTAAACTAATAACAAATAATAATAACAGCTGTGGAAATCAACGCAGTTATTAGTGCGATTATCTTATATTTATTTAGTTTATTATATAATTGATTTGATTTCGACGAGCGCAATACAATAGAAAATTATTCAAATTGTTATATTAAAATTTTAGCTCTAATTAATTTCTAAAAAAACCGGTGTTAAAATATTGTTCACGGTCGTAAGATACTATGTACACGCGTTATCTTCTAACGCACGCCTGCTACCACGTGAGTTGGCAGTCGGACGCACGTGACCGACAGCGTGTCCGACGCTAAGAGAATGGTCGGACAAACGGATATACGGTTCTTGCTATTACAAGGACCACCTTTTACATCTTTGTACATACCGCTTGATACTTTGCGTCATACCTGCGTGCGAAATATCGGCGATGAAGTAGGAAAACGGACACCGCGTGCTTGAAACATCTAAACTTTGTTAGCAAAACCAACCCGCACAAATTTCTAGAAGCATATAGTGAGAGTAAATCCCGGAAAACTGAAGAAGCCATGAATCTTATTTGCTTTGTAGCATAAGTAATTATTATTTTAATTTCTCCGTTTCATCGTATACGTTTCTCTATCTCTAAAGGGTGAAACTACACTTAAGGAGGACATGAATCATCATAACTGTATATTTACTATAGCATCAGAAATTAAATAACTGTAATTTGATTCAGCACGCCGAAATTCGAGGAATCGTAAAAACGTGCGTTTTCGACAGTATATTAAAAGACGACATAACGCAACATATCGTTATTATAAAATTTCGTTATTATAAAATACTCTTATTATTCTATATTATATTCCTTTTGTGGCGACTGTAGCTGAAAAAAACGTTATTTATTACTTCATTGTTAATTTGTCACAGAAATCATTTTATCACACAGCTTTCTATCACATTATTCAAATATTAGGTAACATCTAATTGTCAAGATTGTCTAAGTATATCTTGAAATTTTTTTTAAATATATGACCTCAGCGTAATAACGACACTTGTCTTTAAATTAATGATCAGCTTAGCAAGATTAATTTGCGACTGTGAAAGCGTTTCGCAATCACCTCTTTCGCGCCGAGAAATTTCTGTCAAATGAATCTTGTCATATGAACACGAGGCTAAATACAGTACGCGTTTCAGAGTTTTGCACATATACGGTTATATTTAGTTAAAATATTTTATAAGTATAAAAGCTGGAACAGATTTTTACATAACGCATAATGCATAAAGCATAAGAAAATCATTTAATTAGAGTCCTTCGTTTCATGAAAGGAAAGACTCTGATTGATTCTGGTTGATTCTCTTATGTTTTATATATTATATATTATGCAAAGGTTTGTGTTCCCTTATTTATGCTCATAAAATTTTTTTAAGTTTTAAAATTCGTCTCAGAATTTTATTGAATTTAAATGTTTATAAACATTATAATTTTATTCAAAAAAATAGAACAATTTTTAGGTTAGGGATTATAAATAATTTCTAAAATTAAAAGTTTTTCGTATTTATAATGTAACGTGAACAATATTTAATCTTTAAATGGACTTGTTCTCAAACTGTGTTTGAAAACAGTCACTTGTAATGAAACGGAATTAATTTACGGGAAGAACTGACGGTTGAGATCGTGCCTCGAATGACATAGCATTTAGACGATACCATTAGTTTGCCATTCGACAAATACATCACGTACACGTAAGTTCGTCCTAACGCTCGAGTAAAAGTGTCGTCCATTCGAGAGTGAGGGTGAAAGTGCGAGAATGGCGAGAAGTTTCGACCCCGCCACCTTTCCACAGGGAAACGTTTCACTTCGTTATTCGCCTATTAATTGATTTTATTTGACATAGCTGCAAGTACATATTACTATGTAATTGTATGCATAATTAATATTTCCGTGTAAATCTTCTGCAAACAAGGTTTGCTTGATTGAATTTTAAAAAAAGTTTTGATGTTGAAGACTAATTAGAAGACAGATATTTAATTGCATTGCACACAAATATTAGAAGCCTTCCCAGCCAGGACATATTTGTTCGTGGAATATTTTCCAATTCTTCACTAGGAAGATTTGAATATTCGTAGAAACTTCTTTTAAGAAGATAGATATTCTAAGAATATTCTTATGTTTTCAAAAGTACACTATCCTAAATATTCTAATAATTCCTCAAGATTATTCTCATAGCATATATAGAATATTCTATGCATATTTTGAATATTACAAGGAGTATTAATTAGATACATGTGCATTATCAATATTAATATGTTCGACGCATTTAACATTGTTTAAAGCTGAACCAGAAGCATCAGTATTATCATTATTTAAACATTGTAATACAGAATTTACTTCCTTTCTTACAATTCGATAGAAATAACTGTTTATCTTGCATTTTACCTTTGACATTGTTATCGAAAAAAATACTTGTAAACAAATTATGCAACATAACCTATATATGTGTAATATATATTCTTCATCATTTTATTTACTTATAAACATACTTATACACAAATTATATGTATTGCTTCTTTATTATTATTACTTTAACAATTATATCAAATTTTTAATACCTTTTGTTATTTAATTAAGCAATCTGAATCTCTCGTGATCCGTGCATACCCATCCAGTTCTCGTTTGCCGTTCGCGCTTGTTCGTGTCTCGATATCATGTCATTCAGTGATAATCATTATTTTTCGAATATTTCAGTATACAAGGCTTTCGAATATTCAAAAAGTCACATTTGGTAAATATTTCATAAAATGTATACAATATTATCCAATTAAGAATATTCGAAGTTGAATTACAGAGAAGATTCATATTCTTATAATATTATATTAGAATATTTATTTAAAATCATTCATGTAGGAAGATTTATAGAGCAGTGCAAGAATATATTGCGTGCTGGCTGGTTTTTACCCACTTTTATAATACTCGAATTTAACTAATAAAATATATGAGATAAAATATAACATGTTACCGTAATATTCGTTATTATTAATACTACTATTAGTATAACTTACACTAACGACGATTCGATGAAGTAATCGATTAAACGTACGCTGGGCGTATAGTAATTGGTTGCAATGATAATTAATACTTCAGCATTACATTGCTCTCACGCAGTGTTACTAACACTGCAAGTTTCTTATCGTAGTTATAAATTAATCATTATGTTGGTAAAGTCAGTCTCTCTGCGACCCAAATGTCGGAAATTCACTTTCTAATTCCCTAAGAAGATCCACCGCTGTTGGCGAGTCGCCGTGAGAGGAAAAAGAGCGTATGCGCGCGGATGGCGAAGGATTATTAATGAGCCGTCTCGTCCAGCACCGGTCGAACTTCGCCGCGGAGATCGCATTCGATATCGACCATTGTTTTCCGGAGGCAATAGGCGTACTCGATGTTTCTGTAGCAGTGAAAATCACCGATGTGCAATAGCTCCTACAAAGTACCGGTCAAGGCCGGAACTCCGGCCGATAATCCATCCGAAGCGAGAGAGATTATTTTTCCGTTCGAACGTATTTATATAACGAACTAATGAGCTCTCTCTCCCTCTTAAATAAAAGTAAGACTTGGTAAATGGTAAGTTATTAATATTGTTACTAAACGTTAGTTATTAATAGATACTTCCTCGTAACTTTATGTTTTAACTTTGACGGTTTCGCAATTCGGATATGATATAAGCAAATAATCGAGCATCAACGATCCGGAAACAATCAATAATAAGCCTAGTTATCAACAATAATGATAACATCGAGCCATTTTCTCTTTAATCATAATATAGTTTTTTTTTACGAAGAATTAAGAGCCTTTTCCCGAGAGAAGCAGAGTAAGCGGTGCCGTAGGCTCTATAAGTTCGACTATATAATCTTACACTATAATCTTCAACCCCAACTATTTGTGTTTTAGCTTCTAAACGGTATTATGCATTACGGAAAAATTAAAAGGTATGCAAGTAGCCTGAAGTTTTACAACACGGTTCGTAACGGGTTTACAATAATTTTCTAACATTACGCTGGCTACATATCGCACGTTAAAACCGATATTAATGTATCTTAAATAAAATTCCTAACATTAAATCAACAAATGTAAGAAACTTAAATTAAATAATAAAAGATTATGCAAATTTATCTAAATAAAGTAAAATTAAATAAACTTATCCAATGAAGTCAATTAGTATCGTACATTTCAGTCTTTGTACGTAAAATTTTTGATCGAGAACAATAATATTCGGAATAATTTAAGCTATAAAATAATTACGCCTTTCTTCATTCTCCTTCAATACGCATAATTGTTTCATTGTTTCATTGTTGTTCCTCTCTCGGAGGTTCCTATTCCAAATGGATACACATAAACGGAATCCCGCTTCCGTCGTTGTCCCGACACTGTTCGTGCGCTGGATATGTAACGTACCGTGAACTAATTTTTCATATGGCGACGAATGATGAAAAAAGTAGACGAGGGAGAGACTGGGCTAACGATACAGCAGAAAATAAAGAGGAGTCGAAGAAATGCGCGTACGAACGAGATACTCTCGGGCGATATTCATGCTCTATCGCATCGCCAGCTAACTTTGAAATAATTCGCCGATTAATTAAGATTCGTTAATAATTTACTATATTAATGAAATATCGTATATACAGATATTATACACAGAAATTCGAATTCATCATCGATATTGCGAATTCACCGTTCCTAAAAAAATCAGTGATTATCGCTTTTAGATTATTACAAGTTTGTAATTATTGTACTATAATTCATATAAAACTGTCAGGATAATTATTACGATATAGCGTTTTAATTTTCCCTGTCATCAAGTCTGTCTCGTCCTTATACTTAAAAAAAAGTATCCTGTATTTGCACATAACAACCGTACATTACGCATATAAAAGTCCTTCTGCGACTAATGGTATGCAAAAGCGAACTTTTTTTTTATGTGAACTATCTTATTCGACATATTCTCACAAGTTGCACGGTCTGATTCTCACGCGGTATACATATAGTACATAAAAAGATTGTATACAAAAAGACTCTCTTTTGCGAGTATATAGTATTTATAGTTAATTTTATATTATTTTTTGGTAAAAAATAACATAAAGTGATGACTGGCGTCGCGAAAGCTCCAGCTCATTTTTTTCATTGAGACGTCAAGTAGATAATTCTGTGAGTAGTCAAACAAGATACAAAAAAAATATTCGCGTTGCAGCGACTTTCAGAACAATCAGCGGCGTGTCGGGTGTCAACAAGCGTGTAAACACAATGTTTAATGGAACGTTTACTTAACACTGGCAATTTCTTCCGCCTACTAGCCTACTCTCGCTAATTTTGCACGTTAGGACTGAGAGCGGTAGACATGAGCGACGAAACGTGAAGGAATGTGGAAATTTAAATGTACACATATGCATCTTTCATCCGAAATGGCAAGTCATGGTCGTCAATAAAAAGCCGCAAATTGATTTTCTTCATTATGATTTGTTTTACAACACATCATATGTTAGAGACGGGTGTCGTATTACATTAGGTCTTTTCTTTTTAGCTTTAAAGTTTTTGCATGGTTCATCTTTCTTCCTTTTCTCTCTGTGTTGAAGAGAAAAAGAGAAAAGATGAACCGTGCAAGAAGTTCAGCTAAAAAGTATGAAGCCTATTGTCGCTTATCGTAAAAAATTGTTGAAAGTCGGACGTCGGTGTCACAACAAAGGATAGTCAACTTCCATTCTTCTACAATTCTCGATTAACGATTAAGGTCCAGTTTCACAACTGACTGTTAATTCTTAATCGAGGTTCAACTTATTCATTATCTCTTTTCAATTCTAGAATTGGAAGAAGATGAGAAATAAGTTGAACCTCGATTAAGAGTTAACCGTCAGTTGTGAAACTGGGCCTAAGAGCTTAACCTTTATTTTATACTTTGTATCATGAATATTGTGTTACTGATGTCTTCTTCCTAAAAGTAATCTAATTCGTGTAGTTATATGAGTTAATTAATAATAAATTGGAATAATATACTACAATTACGTTTATTTATTATTTATGCTCAATTCATACCGCGACTTAATTGTAGACTAACTGTCGTATTAAAATGTAACATATGACATACCATAAATGATTAACGTCTTTTGACGCCGACATACGATATATCATGGAACGGATCTAAAAGCAATTTAGTACGCTGCAAATCCAAGTGTGTGTAAAAAGTGACTGATATATACATGTAATTAATTTTCCGTATAAAAATAACACTATACTATGTACAAATGTGGATTTATCCATTTAAATGCGTAGCCTCGTCATTTATACAGGAAAAACTAAATTATACGCATACATTGAAGTCACTTTTTATACACTTGGATGATTTGCAATGTACTTGGTAGAAATCTCAACATTAAACTGCAGCTCGTAATCGACAGAACCGTAACTAAAGCAATCACATCTTGCTCTTATAATTAGATGCGGAAGATACAGATTAATAATACACTGGAAAGAAGCAGTGAAAAGAAATAGTGTCAGCGCAAGAAAATTCCGTTTTGTGTGTAATGAAGGAGAATATCTCGAATAGGATGCATACAGCTAATGAGATGTATCGAGGACAAATTCCGATATGCATGCGGATCCAGTTTATCTCGAAAGTTCCGCATATCGAGATCACTCCGCGATTGATCTATGATTGATGATTCTTTTATTCGATGATTTGGATCTTTTGGCGACTGTTATCATTTTTAGAAAATTTTGTTGTGTTTCTCAATAGAAATTTGGAAAGGGATAGCGTGTTTAGACCTATCATCCATCAAGGCTCAGTTTCACAACTCACAGTTAACTCTTAACCGAGGTTCAACTTATCTCTCATCTTTTTTCAATTCTAGAATTGAAAAGAGATAATGAATAAGTTGAACCTCGGTTAAGAATTAACCGTCAGTTGTGAAACTGGGCCTAAGAGAGACGATTGCAAAAACGAATGGACGGAAACTCGCAAAGTCTATCGAGAGTAGCGGAGTTGCGAGAGTAGAATTGGAATGCAGAACGGAAACACGAAGCAGCTTATTGGTTGCGCCTCGTGTGTATAAATGTCGAGTACTCGCGTGATACTGATCGCAAAACTTGACATTTTCAATACTTTAGCTTACACATAAACACGATGTGACACTTTAATCGACGGAAACGCGTATAATGAAGTAGAACATCGTTGCAATCGAGGAATAATATCAGATTTTTTTGTGTTTCTGAACACGATACTACAGTTATTATATACATACATCGAAAGATGAATACAATATCATTTTTCATTTCACTTTCTAAGTGAAATCGTATTCTAAAGGAATTTTAACTAAATTGTTCAGTATACAATAATTCTCTCTCGTGTAAACGTACATTATAGACTGAGTTTCTGTACCGTCACGAAATTAGCCTACCGCCAACATGTACAAGTGTTAATTATTATCTGTCGTCCCACCGTTCGAGAAATCGTCCCCATCTCAATCGAACGATTTTGCTTTCGATTCCGCGTCGTATCGCGTCTGGACGTGGAGAAAGCTGCAGCAGAAAGCGGGGTCCACGTGCCACGGATTACTATGTTGGATGCGGATCTTGTCGCGATTGAATTGATCTCTGACCGCGATCTAACAGTTTTTTTTACGGAAATATTATACGATAGAACCTATAAGGAGAGAGCAGAGAATGGACTAACTAGTTACTGTAACTGCCGTTACTTTGTTTAAAGTTATCTTGTTACAATAACGATTTGACGTTGCGAATTTATTATGATGATAATGTCCAAAGTTGGAACTGTCATAGTTGTAACGGGTTGGAAGTTATTCCTTACTGAAAAAAGTAACTCGCAATTTGTAAAAGTAATTAGTAACTCGTTACTTATTACTTGTTTTAATAAGTAACACGTAATAATGACAATTTACTTTTCACAGTGACTTTCTTAACCTTAGCGTAACCTCAGCACTTAGTCAGTCATCATTACAGTCATAAAAAATTACGACATCATTATCAAATTGTTATTACAAGAAGTAACTGTAAAAATAACAGTAAAATAACTCCATTCCCTAGGAAAGAGTGTCGTATCAAATGATACTGTGCGCACAACAAATGTTTATGTATGCATCGGAAGAAAAAAACATGTTCGATTAGCATGCGAACTACGATATGAGTGGGCAAGGTGTAAATATTTGCATAAAACAATTACCGTACGAGAAGGAAGCGTAGCCGAAGAGGGAGTTAGTATGCCGATCCGTTATGAGCCCGAGGCTATCGAGAATTTGGTGGAACATTCGGCCCACATCCGGGCCTCATCGTTGGATGCGCTCGATGAACGCGTGTAAGTCTTATACAGGGCCGAACTACAGAATTCGATAAATTGAGAGGACGGGCAAAGGAGATAGTGATATCTTAAGATGCTAGATGTTGTTTCCGACGTAGCGCCAAGGCCAGATGAATCGCGGTGCCTTTCGCCGATGGGAGAGGAAGAGATCGTTTGCATACGTAGCGCGTCTCTCGTTCTCCTCCGCTCCCTCTCTCATTCCCGGATCCGATCCGATCCTGTTGCAGGTGAATTGCCGGCACGGAGGAACGGTCGATGGGCCTGCGAATTGGGTCAGCGAATCGAGCGAATTAAACTTGTGAAAGAACAATAATCAAGTTCGCCGGGCCTCTCAAGTTTCACATCCAATTTCGTTCAAAAAATCCGCGCGATGAGAGCTCATTAACATCTGAATTAAACACAGCATACCAAAAAGGCCGTAAAGAAAAAATTTGAAAAAATTAAATTACCACCGTGGAAAAAATAGAAGGGAAAAGAAATTTCTATATTCTTGTATCTTGCATTCAGAGAAAAACTTGTATTAAATAGTGACAACTATGATTATCGGATAATTTCTGAAATGAGAAAATTTTATAGGATATTTATTGTGTACAGTTTTCTTTGATCGACTTTGCTTTTAAATTGCGTCAACGTTCGCGCTTGTGTTGAATGCTGTTAGAAGAATGTTTAACTTAACCTGTAATTTTCGTAAATGATTTCTCAGTGAACAAACCAATCTAATAGTACATAATGTAATGGAATGTTATTACACTATCTTATTAATCTTCTAGACGTTTAGCTTGCAAAAAATCACTTCTAATCTCTTAAAAATTTGTGAATATTTTAGCATTTATAAAAAGAAATCAACAGTAATAATTGCGCAAAGAATTTATAAGCAAAGTTTATCAAATAGACTCTGTGAGAATGAGAGAGAGTCTTATTACGATATATTTTTTCATTTAACGCATTCTCATTCGCACTCACTGAAAAACACCCTACGGAAAAACAGCGTTGTGCAATTTTATTACATTCGTATTAATACGCCTTTTTAACACTCTGAAGCACGGCTAACAATAAGATGAATCTATCGAAGACTTTTCCACGATCCCCCCGTATTATACTATGTCTATGGGAAAGGAATGGATCAGTCGGTGTGACTTTCATTCGCACGTTCCCAAGAAGAAACTCTTGCCTTCGCGGGCGCAGACGATGGCAACGTAATCAAGATGTATTTTCTCGAGTGCGATCCAGCCCCCTTGAAAAACGAGACGCTGTGTGTACGACGACGCGTCGCATCGTGTACGTACGTCGCCTCGCGCACACAAGAGGCGAAAGATAAGTGTACTTTTCTCGAGGCTGGAACCTGTGCCATTGAAACGGGCCGACAGGCAAGTTCGTTATTCGCGCGAGTAATACATCGGTGTAACGCGGCGATCGGTCAGAACGTAGAAAGGTGCGGTATCTGTGTCAGTGGGTCGTCCATGGACCAAGCCCATAGAAGTTCCCCGACTTCTAATAGCAGGATCTTACGGGGACGTCTGACCATCTCGCGATTTCCGTTGATGGAAATCTCTCGCTGATTTAGCCGATTATAGTCTCAACCAGAGATGCACTTTACTTTTCCACAGCGGATATTAGAGAAATGAAAGGAATGTAAACGAAACATAAGAAGGAATTTTCTTCAGCATCTCTTTCCTGTAATCATGAAGTATACATGGAAAGGACGGTTTTGCTAAAGTATCTAAAAATTCAGCTAGATACAGATCTGAGGATAACTTTTGTTGGACTATTAACCCTTCAGTATCACTTTGTGCCTTTTAAGGCACAGTTGATATCACATTTTCTCAAAATTCTTATTCAGATTTCAGTATGTAAAAAATTAATAATATCCAGTCCAGTTTTTATTAATAGTAAAAACTTATTGTTAAAGGTTTCATAAGTGTACAAGAATTTTTTTAGATTTTTATGTAGTCCGGAACCATAAAAAATATATGCTGTTTCCTTCAACGCGGTCCAGAGTGTAAACTACAATTTCGGGGTGATGTTGGAGGATTAAAGTAATTATGTAGAATTCTCAAACTGATTGCTAAAGTATCAATAATTTTTGCAACTCATCATGCTTGAAATATCTATGTAACTACTTTGATGGTCCAACAATGTTATTTTCAGATTTGTATCTAGTTAAATTTTTAGATACTTCGGCAAAATCATCCTTTTCGTGTAACAGCTGCGATTGTTAGTAATATCTAATTGACATTACGCCAAACGGAAATTCAGACAACGATGTTTACGAGATTTCACGCAATGATACGAGTATTATGCTCTTGCGGGTTAGTATCGAATAAGAATGATGTTGCAGAAACTTCAACGCTATAGATTCATCGAAACTTCCGCGCATGCGTTTGCTAGTGCATACAATTCGAGAGTGATTTCAATGCAAGGCGGAAAAGTGAAGAGCCCATAATTCCGGATCCCGGAAATAGACGCTCGCCCACGATGATTTTCCGTTACATCGTTGCTCTTGTCCGAGTAAATTGGCACTTTCTCGTATGGCGCGGCATGCTCGCACGAGCAATGCATATAACCAGGACGTTCAACCGCATTTTATTGACATTTGGATCTAACAAGTACCTATGTTTTCCATTGAGATTCGTTTTAGTAGAGAGATATCACGCGAATGTCTCTCCTATCTTGTTTGAGTCATTTTCTCCACGATTTTCAGATATCCGAAGGCAATCGCGATTATTGAAATGAGCTTAAATTCTTTAATTATTAAAAATACCTTTAGAAATATCGAATGGCCGCGCGGACACGCCATACTCGATTTCATTATCATAACATGCTGCTGTTATGCATATTACTCGAGTATCGTGAACCAAGTACTACCTGAAGTGAAAACGCTTTCTATTGGAAATCATTTAAATTCCACGACTCCCGATATCCCCTGATCATGGTGCCTGTCCTCTCGACGGCGATCTCGGCTACAAAGTTTTTGCAAACAACCGCGTCACCTTTGTAGCCATTCTCGGTTATAAAAGAAGTTCATGGCATACATACCTACATTGCTTATTATAAAGTATATATAATTTTTAAGGATTTTGTGTACCGTTATTAACGCATTAATTAATAAAGGAGTCGATGAATTCACTCATTATAAACTTAATGTAATTTTTATCTTTATATACATGTGTTTATATGTATATATTAAATTTATAATAATTGAATCCATCGATTCTCTTTAATTAACACATTTATAACGGTATACAAAATCCTTAAAAAATTATATGTACATATAATATATACTATAATCTTTATTATACTAGGAACAAAATTTGATGTTTTTCAAGTAAAACTTGCATTTTTTAATAACAACTAAGTATTTTGTTTATACTTTAATTTAGTTGGTATAATTTAATTTAGCTGAAAAAAGTATTAAGTATATTGTTACGTAAATATTGTTACATGTTGTTACAAGTACTGAGCATTTTGTTATATAAACAAAATATTGCTGAAAAATGCTTCAACTAAACAGTTTTCTGGAAAATATTAAATTTCTTTTTAGTGCAGTATAAATTAAATACATCATTATAGTATGTGAGTGAAATTAATATTTATTGTTTGCTTAATGTGACTAGTATATCAGATGTTTACAAATTATTTTAAAAAGGTATCATGTTCTTTTTGCATTTTCATAGAAATGCATTATTTCAGGTATAATGTATACGGTATTTTGTTTATATTTTAATTTAGTTAGGTATAATTTAATTTAGCTGGAAAAAATATTGAGTATATTGTTATGTAAATATTGTTACATGTTGTTATAAGTACTGAGCATTTTGTTATATAAATAAAATATCGTTGAAAAATGCTTCAACTAAACAATTTTCTTGAAAATATTAAATTTCTTTTTAGTGCAGTATAAATTAAATACATCATTATAGTATGTGAGTGAAATTAATATTTATTGCTTGCTTGTGATTAATATATCAAGTGTTTACAAATTATTTTAAAAAGGTATCATGTTGTGCATTTTCACAGAAATGCATTATTACAGGTGTAATGTATACAGTATTCCAGCTTCATAAATTTTTGTATGGGAGGCAAACTGTAAAGTGGTACGGGATGTATTCATACTCCACGTTTTCTCTCTCTTGTATACACTATCAAAGGTCGTCATTTCTCACGGCAGAGGAGATCGATCCTTATGCCGATGCACGTGCTGAAGTACAAACCGCAGTCATTAACGGAATAAAATGTCAGACGTGAGCGATCGAGACGGTTTTATCTTGCGATCACTTCTGAATACCGTTTATACAGATCACGCATTACGAATCAATATTAGCAGAATTATTTATACTAAAATTAATTTATGATAGACGTCGGTATAAAGACCTCGGAGGCTTCTATACGTTCGTGCGCCGCTCTCGCGAAAAATTCCGCCGGCGCGTGTTCTCCGAGTAGCTCGTTATTTAAGGTAAATATGATTCTTAATAGCGAGAAATCTCAATCGTGTGGAGATGTGTCCGCCAGCAAAAGATTCTACTCGTTGCTTTCACGATCGCATCCCGGAACTTTCTCGCAGGTTGAACTTTGTCTCGATGCGGCATTGATGGCGCACACATTTGCGTATGTCCGGGTGTGAAATTCTCGTTGATACGACAGAAAAAGATACAGCTGGTACCGCTCGTCTCAATTGTGTAAACGGTGGATGTTTCACCAACACGTTGAAATATCAAGGAATGAAGAACGCGATAATTATCGAGCAAATGAGGGGCAATGTTTCTGTCAATAAAATATGGTATGAAAGCGCGAATCTTCTCTGTGACGAACAAAAATCCCTTTAATATTGTAATGTTATAATATCGTACATATAAGAAAAAAAGGAAATAGATAGATAAAGTTCTTTATTCGTATTCTCTCTCTCTCTCTCTCTCTCTCTAGGATAAATTCTCTAAGAACATACAAATAAAATGAAGGAAAAGACAATATAGATATATAAGTAGCAAAAATAATAATAAAATAAGAAAACAAAAATAATACGATATAAAAGCTATATTCATAGACTACACAAATTTTATAAAACTTAAAAAAACAAAAAGTAACATGATAAATAGCGAACGCAAGTAAAAAATCGAATTTGCAATTAGCCTATCTCACGTTGCAAATTACAGAAGAATTTGCGTTTCAATGTATTCAGAGACTCATGGTAAATTCGACCACTCGATTACACTGAATTATTAAAAACATTAAAGGCTGTTTTATATAAAGTATCTAAATGCAGTGATAATATGGTCAACTTTGATAATGAAATAATATACATACATATTCTGTTAAGTAATATGGCAGTATCATTATTGAGTATTTAAGCGTTTAAAATATTTATATATTTTTACATTAACTTGATCAATTTCATGTATAACAACTTTTGGTATGTAATCTAATGTAATGCAAGCAATGGAATTCACTATCAGATTTCTTGACGGAGAGCGAGTTAGTGAAAAGAGCACTGGCAGTTACAAGAAGAGAGAAAGAGAGAGGGAGAGAACGGTAATTAAAATCTGATTTATTAATTTTGCGAATTATGAATTATTAGTGAATGTCTGTTTAATCCCACAATACGATTACGTATTGATTGTTAAAACTTTTCGCTGATTGTTGAATAGCGCGATAGAATATCTTTCCGGGAAGCATGAGTACAAATCATAGGAAATGAAAGAAGAAAGTATATGCGACAGCTGTTAATTAGACTAATTTAGAAAAGTACCGACTTTTACTTTGCACGAAGCATGAGCTTCTCAATGACAAATTACAATCTCCTTATCCTCTTCGCATGCATGTGCCTATTCTTATTTTTGTTTTCCACGTTATTTAATGCAACTAATTATAAGTCAAACCGCGCGCTGCGAGTCCCAGGCATACGAGAGCATAATCAACGACATGCACCTCTGCACGAATCGTGATATTTATTGGAATTATGTACAATGGTTGTACCTCTGCGAAAAAGGGCGTAGACATACGATGAGGAAAATTACAAGTTCCAGAGAGATCAAGCAATGTATTTTATATTTAACTCGCTCCCGGACAAACGGTTATGGTCCGGTAGTAGTGAGATCGATTGGATGGATCGTGGAGCAGAAGCCAAAGGATTCTGCGTTCTCAAGCCTGCCTCGCCTACGAAATCGAGTTTGCAATAACACTCGCTTGGAATTCGTGACGAACATCTGAGTGAGAAATTCCCATTGGCGATTCAGCGGTGAGCGGCACGATGCTGGCGAAATATCAATGCGTCGACGATTTGTAAGCGCCGATACCGAGTCTTTTATGACCCAAAAAGTTATATTTTTTGTCTTTAGCTCTTTTGTGTTTAACAACATCACGAATACATCGTTAACTCGTAACAAGAACATGTATTTATTTTTTGACATTAGAAGAATTTTTATGGATTTTTCTTGATTTATTAAAAAAATTTTTTATTATATTTGTCTTAGAAGAAGTTTTAAAATTTTCAATTATATAAAAATTGCAACATTTAAAATTGTCATAAATATAACGATAAATATTATTATAATAATTATAAATATAAAAATAAAAGAATAGAATAAAAGAATAGAAATATAAAAATATAAGAATAAAAATTACAATAATTATAACCTGCATGAATAGAACAAAACTGTGAAAAATAAGATTGTGAAACATAAAATTATTCCAAGTCATTACAAAATTAGAAAAATGTTCTAGAATCACTATGACCTATATGTTCCAATTATGAGTTAATTTATTACGATGTATAGCTTCGCAAGATAGTAATGTGACTCACGTTAATGAGTTTCTCAATAAAAACAACGATATTTGCATTTAAATTCAAAAAATATTCAAGCTGAAAAGATCCTACAGGAATAGAAAGAGGGAAGATGAGTCTTTAAAGAAGAAATTCAATTAAAATGTCACTTAATCATGCCGTTCAATAACGTCTGTTGGCGGATCGTTGATCGAGTGCAAAATCATGCCACTCAACCGACTCGCATTTATGTGCCGTGAATCAGAGGCTATCGCATTCACATTTTGCATCCGAGAGACAGGCAATGGAAAATGTCAGTGGCAGGGCGTAACAACGTGAGACGCATCCCCGAGGATCGTGCACTTGCACTTTCGAAATGCATACTTGCGAGAACACGTAAACCTATCTCTCCGCGCCGACACCAGTCGAATACCTCGCGTAACTGCACTACAATCGTCGTCAATTATGAATCATTATGATCCTTCCATTGTATCGTACGCCGTGCATATTACTCCCGGTTTCTAATTTAGACGCCTCGAGCGGCGTAACGGGAATCGGCTCATCGCCAAGTTCCTCGCAACTTTTGTTATATCGGCCGGTATTCATAGTTGGATTTTACATCTAAGACCTAAGTACAGTCTTAAGATGTCATAAATCAATCACAAAGCAATATTAACATCTTAAGACGTTATTTAAGACGAGCCTGAAATAAGAACCGACTATAAATACCGACCATCATGTATTTTTACTCCCGCCTGCTGCCAACCTTCTTATCATAAAGTTTTTAGTTGCAAAGAGAGATCGAACGAGCATTCAACCCGACGTTCACAATTGCCGAACCTTAGCCGGTGCCTTCAGAGAAGGATGATGTCTTGAGGGAAAGCCACGGAAATTGCGTCATCTCGCAGCGGCGAATCCTCGCAGTTTCCCAGACACTTTCTACGCGATCTTTCATCCCGAATTATGCGTCGCGCTTCGCATGATTAAAGCCTAATCTACAACATGCTCTTTGCTTCCTGATTCTTGTCTTTTACCATTTTTTACATCTTGTCTTTTTGCCTCTTATCGTTTTCCGTCATTCGAGATAAATTGACAAACTCCGAAAAAGCGATTGTCGATAAAAACACGATTATCGATAAAACGGTCGCAAAGAAGCAAAAAAGCAAGAAACAGGAAGCAAAAGAAGTACATTGTAGATCAAGCATAAGAGCTCGTGTAATGCATGAAGGCGCAGAACAATTCTATTCAGGAGGGGAAAACATCAGATTATCTCTCTCTCTAAATTAATCATAATCTTAATTTTTTACAACGTAAAATGATAGGTCGAAAGAGAAGCGAGGAAGAGAAAGGTTCGTGCTAGTAGTATTATGTCATTGTGTTATTACGGATATTAATTCACACGTGCTAGATGTATTCGCTTTAACTAGCAAATAAGATTACTGTTCTTCGAAAAAGTAATATTCGAGAGCGTTATTACTCGAAGTAATAGCGTAATATAACTGGAATACTGAATTTCAGATCAGAGTATTATTGACTATGCATTACAGACAAAGCGCTTTCGCCAACTTGGTGGTAACCAAGTAGCACCGTGTGACATATAAAATAAAATAATATTACTCGTGGCGACGTGATTGTGTCGATCGATCGCCCCCCAATCAGACCGAACGTTTCTCGGACACAAGTAGCTTTTCCTTATTAGGCTCGAGCTCTTTCAGCCATGAAACAGATACTTAATAAGACGTTAATATTTACGCCGCAAAATTTGCTTCAAGACATTTAATTTGTCTAATTGAATCAATATTATATTGATATTATCATAATTAATATATAATAAACGATTAGTGATGCAAATTTTTTAATCTATATGATTATGAAATTAGATAAGGATACATTAAAAAATAGGATGAGAAGTTTGTAAAATATATTTTATTCCCACAAACTAGAGCAGGAATAATTCATTGCGAAAATGGTAAAAGGAATTATGCTCATCGCGCGCGGCAAAGTGAAGATTACAAGACTAGAATCTCTATATAAGCAACGGTACGTGACGTAGCGGCAATATTATTTGTGAAACAATTCACGTGCAAAAATATCGAAAATTGTATCATCGTGCACTTTCGAAGCTTCGAAAGTATGCTTATCACGTCGGGTAAAAAATTGGTTTGATTAGATAACTCTGTTGCGGTAATACGCAATATGGACATTCGCACGCACCGGACACTCACTGGATAGAATTTAAAACAATGCGGTTTTGCAATTAAGGCGTGGTACTCATTTGAAACAGAAACAGAAAGAGAGAAGGAAAGACAGAGAGGGAGAGAAGAGAGACGCGCCCTTAATTAAAACGGGTTACTCAATAACAATGCATTACAAGACAGTACAGTTTTTATCCAAAAAGGAGGATCCCACGATATCGAAAAGGTAAATAACGTAGAAAGAGAAAAATGAAAGGAAGATGAAAATAAAAGGGAGAAGCTGCGAGATACACGCGTAGCATGCGATCTCGTTTGCGTGTAAAACTGTATTTACACGGCTCGCGGAGCACATGCGGGAGCATCGTTGCGATCTTATCGAATTCATCGTATTTCGTGCCGCTCGCTATCGTTGCGCTTCGCGGATTTCTGTACTGATAGGCCGGAGAGGAAAAAGAAGAGAGTCACCACGCTCTTCGCAGAGTCACTCTTTTTCCTTTTCCTTCATCACGGAAGCTGTTCGATTGATGGTTTATCAAACTGATCGAGCAGATTGATAGTCAGATTTTTAACAACGTTACGAAAACGCACTTGTCTTTGAGAGAAAGCAGCGCGTTTCGTAATTTTATATTAATGCATGACATTTCTCCAGCCTTAGTGTGTAAGAAATTAATTGCTACGTTTTATCTTCAAAAATATTCGTAGTAGAATGGAATTTTTTTATTTTTACACAAAGTATCTAAAAATTTAGTTAGATACAGATTTGAATATAATATAACTAATAGATTTATTGAACCTTATTAAAGAAGATTATTGAAGCTTATTAATAAAGTTTCCGAAATCATACTCTTTCACAGATTTTATGGATTCACTGAGAATTCTCTGTGTACATCTGAATTGAGCGAAGCCTCAATGGCTGTGAGCTCGTTGTAACAATCACCGCGTTTCTCGCGCGCGCAACATGGTAACACACGTTGTTGAAATAATTGTTCTACGTGAGTGGCAATAATCAGTACACATTGTATAATGATCAATTGTGCCGGTTTCGCGGTGAGTCCCACGGTACCAGTCGGGATGGCTCACTCATTACGGTCTTTCCAGCGAAGAAGAGCGTCTCTCCGCGCCACGTAACCGTTATTATTTACTCAGTCAGTCGCTACAAGGTACTTTCATCCTTATGCAACGGGTCTAGATGCTATCTGCTTTCCTCCACTTCCACCGTTTGTGCCCGCTTTGCGAAATCGCCGACCCGCTCTTGGGAACCGTCCGCGGATGCTTCGTCTTCTATTTTCGATCTAATTTCCAGTCGCTCCAACAACTCGATCGAGCAAAGCAACCTTGCATACCTGCGCAAATTGATTCGCGAAACCATAGCAACATTGTTTTTAGATTTGATTATATACACCACATAACGCAATCGTTATTCCGCAATTGATAGAAACAGGTCGATCAATTAGCCTCAAACGTGACTATCGATTATGTCTTTTTGTAAAATAACGAAAACAATTTTTCCTTGAATCAAAGAAACATATATCCGTTTCAGTTTTTACTGTATACATTACTGTATACATTTTTGTTAAGGATATTCAGTTTCTCATTATACTACAATTATAGTATTCTTTGCATGTCCCTATTTTCTAATTTGATTTCCCTTATAGAAATTTAACACTGGAAGGTAGAAGTAATTAACTACTTTTACTTTGAGAACTAATTAATGAACTTATTTTTTAAAAATACAGTAGAACTCTGTTTATGCAAACATGTCAGGAGATGAGACAATTCCGATAACTGAATGGTTTGCAGATAATAGAGGTTCACTCTAATTCTTCCGTCTACTTATTTTATTAGTTCCGATAATAGAAACTGACGTTCAGAAAACTGAAATCGAGCACGTGGAACTTTTATTATCTGAACTACAGTGCGGATAATTAATTATGAATTCGGATATTTGAAACTGAATATGAATTTGTTTGTATAAATGGAGTGCATACTAAGAAAAAAATCGAAATATTGCAAGCATATGTGTGTGATGTTTTTTTTATATTTATATGGTTATAAAAAATTTAGATTGTAATGACGAAATATACGTGCCTGAAATATATCTCATTATGCAGTAAAAAATGAAATAGATAGTTTATTTGCTAGGAGCAATTTTTTATTTTGTATTTAAATAAGAATTTATTTCAGTGAAATAAACATTACATCCCACAAATAAATTTTTAAGTATTTTTTTTTAATGCAGAGAGACAAACGGAGTTCTATACTATACTTTAGTACTTTCAGTATTCAAAATAAGTAATTAATCACTACCTTTCAGTATTAAATTGGCTAGTATTGAATTTCTGGAAAGGTTTACGATACGCTTATTGAATGACACGACTCATTGGCCTTGGCGCAATAACGCAATTTTTACTAATGACGAGCGTAGGACAAAAGCTCGAGCCGGTATCTAATTTGCGAACGATTTTGCTAATCGTTGCATTTTTACTAATCGTTAATCGGTTTGTTACCGATTTGTCCACGCACGTATAACGTGTCTACCTCGAGATAACACCTACTCCCGCCCAGACAGGTTTGTCAAGTGCGTTAATCATCATGTAAAACACACCCAAAAGGACTGTGGCGGCACATTTGTCTATGCTTTCACCGGTTTCCGATTAGACTTCCTAGTAAGTAACTTAATAACGAATACATTATTCGATTCTTCGACTACCGTTTTTAACTGCATGAGCAAACCTCCACGTTAATGCATTGCAATTTTATGCTTACTCGCCGTGACGCACGCATTTACGTACACCAAAGTGTTCAGTTTGCTTGAGAAATAAGGGTTTTTTCGTTGAAAGATATTCAACTCACCGCAATCATATAAAAGAACGACAGGCATTCCTTTTCTGAATAATAAATAGGTTTATCTTTTTTGTAGAAATTCTTATATAAGAGAATAGATTTTCTACTCAATGCCCTTAACTCTCGGTTACAATTGGAATCTTTAATAAAGGCACTATCGATATTTTGATTGCGAATTTTGGTAGATAAATTTAAATCGGTAATAAAT
Organism: Trachymyrmex cornetzi; assembly: GCF_001594075.2. Taxonomy (NCBI): domain Eukaryota; kingdom Metazoa; phylum Arthropoda; class Insecta; order Hymenoptera; family Formicidae; genus Trachymyrmex; species Trachymyrmex cornetzi. The sequence goes on from NW_017300132.1 coordinate 978,006, forward strand.
GAATAAAATACAGTCTGACTTCTATGATGATAAGACCTCACTGTTAAACTTTTGATAAGTATACCAGGATTTTTTCACATTTTATATAATCCGTAACAATAAAAAATTTGCTGCTTCTTGATAATCTCTATTGCTAATAGAAAAATTAAATTATATAAATTAATGGTGTTCATTAAATTTAATGAATTGATTCGTGGAATCAATTCATGGCAATATTGTTCTTAGATTTAATTATATATGCCAGCATAACGCAATCGTTATTCCGCAATTGATTGGTTGATCAATTAGCCATAAGCATGACTGCCGATAGTGTCTTCTTAATAAATTATGTAATAATTTATTAAATTTATATAATTTCTTAATTTAATGAATTATATAACTTTATATAATTTATTAAATTATATAAATTAGACTATTAAGACTGAAATAGATCTTTTGCCAGTTTTGATTTATTATAATCATGAGAATGATTGACACGCACACAGATGACCGGAATTAGATGCCGTTTGATTTAATAGATGTAACATATTTCACGATCTTGTTTATCGAATTGGAACTCGCTGATTTTTACTCGCTCCTCGTCCCCTGGAATTCTCAGCGAAGCATGTCGCGAAGGTGCCTTAGGTGGCCGGGTTTATTTTTCCTCTTTTACAAGCGCGCATAAGTGGGCACGCGTGCACGCACATACAGGTGCCAGCGTGTATCGCCGGCTATGTACTGTTAGCTGAATGTGGGATACGAGGTGGATACTCACGGGTAACTGCTGGTTCCATTATCGCGCAGATGCTCTAAACAGCCGATTTCTAACGCCCGGCAATATCCCGATTGCCTGTTTCGACGCAATCGTTCCTTAATTTACGTCATCGCGCGTGAATGAAGCGATTGCTTCAGTAATAAAATTATGTTACACACGTAGGCTTCGCATCACGTTGATGGATGTTAATATCAAGCTTCCAGGCAGTCGATATAGATCAACGGCTGTTATAAGAGAGAAATTTTAAGAGTAAGTCGCAAAGTGGCAATTCATTAATCCCGCCGTGAAAAGCAAATCACGATCAGATGTTGAGCGTAGAAGTATGTGGAGTATGATGGAGTTTCCTATACCATTATGCTGTGTGGGAAACGATACGACATGCTGTATGACTCGATAATACGTCGACGGTCTAGAAAGTGGTTAACATTTTGGCCCCGTTTTTACTGCCGTGAACCGTGCCGGTAGAGGCACAAAACCTGTCGAGCTTGTGCCTTGGTGTGTGCGGCAATATGTATTTCTTTCCCACACACAGCCGACTACTTGCGCTAATCTCAGACTGTATACTCTCCGTATCTCGGTTAATTTTACATCTCTGTTTCCTCGGGGCCTTTCTAAGATAGAGAAGACTGTTAGAAATGAGTCCGGAGCGAACAATGTGTCTTCCATTTTCATTACAATTAATTACCCTCCTTCGCAACCCGTGGATATTAAATAACAGCTCGACGTTGATCAGTGTAGCTTTACACCACGCAACGATCGCACTGATTTCGCTACATAATAGATTATGCAAGTTATATTGTAACAATTACACGTATTCAATGTCGTCACTAATCGTCGCCGATATTTCTTTCCTTGCTTCTTATAGAATCGTAACACATAAATTACAAAAATTTATGTAAAGTAACAGAAGTTAAGGATATATATTTATATATATGAGAAATAACAATTTAATTTTATAATCCAAATGAAAATTGTCTTGTTTTATCTGAGTTATTTTTGAGAAACGTGTCTACTCTTATTCATAAAATACTTAATGTTCGACTCAGTTTTTAAATCGTCGCCAAACTTTTCATATTACTTTCAAAGACAATATAAAAATCTGTAATTTTTTCATTTTGTCAAAAAATTCATGTAATACATTTTTAAGAAGCAAATAATGGAAGCTACTCATGTACGTAACTTTTGATTTACATTTGTAACACGTTATTCACGATCAGTAAATGTTCTTTCGATACATGTACGCAGAAAAGCTTGACATTTCAAAATGTTACGGTTAAATAATTTTACGAAGCGGAACAAAAGTGGATAATATCCGTTCGAAACGTATCAGTTTCCGAGTTCGCGGCTAAATCCGCGATCGAATTTCGCAGCCGCTCTAAAAGTCACTGGCGCGCGACTACGGTGACTTGCGTAATTGGGAGAGACCAGTGCCAGCTAAGGAGAGATTTTGACTCCTGTGGACGTTTACATAACGGCACGAGATGGAATGTCAACTTGCGCTACACCGCGATTGCCATACATACCTATACGTGTATGTCTGTAACGGTTATGTTTACACGGAATCGTAGAGTCATGGAAGACGGTCACGCGAAAAAAGAACGATTTTCCATTGGAGAAACGAATGCAATAATCAATATGACATCGGTAACTTAAACGTACAGATTTTGAGCCTGTATTTTCCCAGACTACATGCAATGTCTAGAAGACGTCTTTATGATATCTCTTAGATATCTTTTAGACATGTTCCAAAAGGCGTTTTTACGATGTCATTAAGTCTTTATCTTTTAGACATGCATGTTGTCTGCGTTGTTTCATCGGGATCCTACTTTAACCGCGAACTACAATTTACATCAGATTTTAGAATAAAACTCTACTTACAATTTTATGTGTAAAATATATAAAAAATATTTAAAGATACGAAATATATAAATTATCTAATATAATATATGTAGATATTAAAATTTATTTATATATTGAAATATCTACATACATAAATTAAACTACGCAATATATATATATATATAAAATCACAAATAAAATCCTCTCTTAAAAAACGACGTTAATTATAGATTATCCAAAGTAGACTTAAACAACGGATTTCATTAATTATTTGCTTATTTCTTGCATTCTGGAACGTTCAAATTTGAATTAATCCCAATTAAATTAAAATCATAATTAATTTTGGATAATAACTTTTCAATTAAAAAAATATGAGTTATAATATCGGTTCTTATATTATTTCTCGGTAAATAATTGTCGAATCTTGTCACTATACATAAGCAATGAAAACGGATTGATCAGAGTGTGAAAAGCGCTACATTGTCCTACTTTTGAGGCCGCGAATCATTAACGTGAATTTACCGCGTGAATTGGCAGTGTCGAATCGATGTCTGGCACAAGGACCAGATTCTGGATCGGTTCAGTATGTTACTATAACGGACGCATGTTTTCACGTGCGGTAAACGTTACGTGCAGGAATCGACGTGCGGAATATAAATTATATTTAACGTATCAATTCAAGTGTGTGAGGACATAATCGAATAGAATAATGTGTTGAATAGAGTTTAGAAAGACATTTTATTTTGTAATTTACTGATTTCCTGACTAATGTATTTTGTGCTTTCCTCATGTAAATTAATTTATCATTTTTGCGTTTATCAAATGTTTCTTAATCATAATTATATTAATCATGATGATAAAACAGCTTAACGTTCCTATACATACGCAATAAGAGAACGAGTTTAGGCCTAAATTTTATTGGCTATTCCAGTATACTATAGCTTCTTATCATATATAGTTGAATTGTTTTTCGATCTTTCCAAAATAGGAAAATTACAAGAGTATAAGTCATGCAACATCGAAATGATTAGGAATCGATTCGCCAGTTTTTTATTCGAGCGTGATAATCACAAATGCCAGAAAACCTAATTCTGCCAATAAAAGACAGAGATTTAATGATACTCGCGATACTCGTCGCGCTAATTTCATGAAATGTAGCTCCTCTTTTAATGGAGTGCTTAATGAAGTAATGCAAAAACACATGCAATAACGGTAATTAACTGCAATTACATAATACACTCTCTTAAACAGCAGAAACGCCGGCGGCGGTGTCGCCGCTAATCACGATTATACGAGTCGCAATGCGAGAAGATCTCTGTCGAAAGCCTTCGGCGGAATCTCGGTTTATCTTCCGTGATTACGTGAGACCGATGATGTTACGTATTGACGCTGATAAATCCGCGATTCGCAATGACGCTTTGAAGATACAGGCGCGCGAAGTATGATTCCATACTTGTATGAAATATGCGGCCTTCACACCAATGCGTTTCACGATGATCGCTATGCTGTAAAATGATTTCGAGAAACAGTACCGACCTCCGTACTTTACCGTCGCCACAAAAATTCCTGAGAGAGAAGCGGACAAACGACGGAAGCGACGCGATCCGTGACTCCGCGAGGTCGTCGCGACTTGCATCCGCGACTTGGTAGCGGTTGCACCATCGACCATCGAGACGATCATGCCAGGCGCAATCAAGTATAAATCCCTTTCCTCTCTATTCGTTCGCTCCGTTCAAGTTTAGCCTTTTTGTCAATGTAGGGTAAACTAGGGTATTATGGCCATACGGAAAAGATGGCCATAGGCCATAATTTCTCCAATAATTGATAAATAGTGCATTTTTATAGTCATTCTTAAAGATAATCAATATTTACAGTAGTTCATATGAATAATACTGTTCAAAATAACAATATTATAAATATTATCTAATATTTTTTCTTTCGACTATCTGCAAAGTTTTGTCTGATAAAAACTGTTATAATATCTAATAAAGTACAGTTAAGCTGCCATAATCAACATTACATACACAATAAAAGTACGTAAATTGCAAAGCGACCTATAATTAATACTTTTATTTTCACTATTTATTTATAAATTTTATGGCTATCTTTCTTAATATCACATGGCCATCTTTTCCCTAAAAATCAGATAAGATGGCCAATGCATACTTTGTAAAATTTTGATAAAATTAAAGTTCTGTTAAGTATTTTCTCTTTAATTTCGATAGTATTTGTTACTTTAAGCTTCAGTGAAAATAATATCCCAAATATTGTTAAAAAGTAACAAGAATAAATGTATGTTTTTTGCATTTCAAAAAACTATGGCCATCATACCCGAGTTTACCCTACGGATATCTAGGTATAATTCATCAACACTGTTAAATTTTATAGGGTCAAATTAACTTAATGTGAGTCGCCACTGCTCTTACTAAATATATCGTTATTTTTAACTAAAATAATAATTAAATTTAACACTATATAATGTTAAATTGATACTGTATGGTGTCAAATATAACCATTGTTTTAGTAAAAAATAATGATATTATTGAGTAGGAGCAGTGGCGACTCACATCAAGTTAATTTGATCCTATAAAATTTAACAGTGAAATTTAAAAATCGGTAAAAAATCTAAAAATCCAAAATTTGATAAAAAATCAATGCATACGTTCAAAAATTAGGTTATCAAAATTTTGAGCAATTAACCGGAGATTTTTGGAAATTGGTGTCGGAAAGCCGGAGATTTGATCAAAAATTCATGTTAAAGAATTTGAACTTAATTAATGCGATTCGATAATTACCATGAATATCATAATCTTTTCGCCGATCGTATACGGAAGGAAAATTCATTGGGGGGAACATTCGCGATGTACACGACGCTGATAATTCCGTCGTTAGTAAAAGCCGTCCGGTACCGCCTACCCGCTCGGAGAGAGACACGGTCGGCACATAATGGACAATGGCGAACGATTGCATCGCCGCACGTTGTGTCGCGCGATGCGCTCCCAAGCAGGAAGGCAAAAGCAGAACGTACGCGTGTGTGGGCAGGTGAGATGCCAAGTAACATACCGGGACACGCCCCGCGTGCGCGCATTACGTTTTGCTATTGCAGACGTCCGGCTGGTATTTTCATTCTGCCACAATGGAGCGACCGATTCTCCAGAGCGTGTGCAGCGTTCAAGCTATTCGCGGCTAAAGTATCGAGAAGCATCGGGCCGTTAGCCGAACGTTACGCAAGGTTGCATTTATGGAACTGTCTACCTGGCTGTCGCTCGCTCGGGGCTATTCCGTGAATCGCCCCTGCGAATGTAACGACCTGTTCGAGCAGTGTGATAATTATTAGTCGCCTGTGGCAGGTGTATGTGAGGGTGTGTGGAACAATGCGACATATAAAATATAATTTAACTTTGTTATTGACATAGAATAGCAGTTTTAGAATCGATATTGATCCTTTATGATTCAAATTGCTTCTTTCTGAAATAATATCAATCCTGTGTTGTAAAATAAAACAATGAATGTAGTATAGGATAATTGAAAGCTTAGCTACACATATCGAGTAAATTAATTAACACATAAGGACTATATTGAAATTACACCAAAAGAACGATATTTTACTGAAGTATTTAAAAATAATAATAATAATCATTCAGTAATTAAAAATTAAAATATAATAATTAAAAATAGTAAATAAAAATCTAGGTAGAGATACAGATCTGAAAATAATTTTCTTGAAGCGTCAAATAATTATGTAAGAAACTCAAGTATGATGAGGAATGTTGCAAAAAATTTTGACATGCTAGCAATCAATTTGAACATCCTGTGTAATTATTTTGATAGCCCAACAAAATTTATTTTTTGATCTATATCTATCTAAAAAAAATTCCACACTAATTATATGGAAAATTGAGTTCCGGGGTGAAATAAGTTTATTCAAATGCAGCTTATAATGTAGTGAACGAAAGATGTCTTAGACATAAGACGTAATAATAGTTTTTGAGCTGTGGTATATTAAAGTTTCACATCTTTTCTACATCATAATTCAAAAACCATTATTATGCCTTGGGTCTACGACATCTTTCGTTTACTACATTGTAAACTGCATCACATTCGAAAACTAACTCATTTCACCGGGACCCAGTTTACCATATAATTAGTAGACCCCATATTAATTATATAAAAAATTAGATTTCGCAAAAATGAGTTAATTTTCATATATAATGTAGCTTACAATGTAGTGAATAAAAGATGTTATAATAGACACAAGACTCAGTAATGGACAAGTTTTGGTGTATAAATGTGCACGGAAAGAACAGTTGAAATGTATTTCAACAATCGTTCTTTCCTTGTGTAAAACTTGTATGCAGAGCATCTTTGATATACAATAGCTCAAAAGCTACCTATTATTGAGCTCTGTGTCTACAACATCTTTTATTCATCACATTATAAGCTATACGTGAAAATTAACTCATTTTACCAGGCCCCAATTTTCCACATAATTAGTGCGAGATCCTTTTTAGATACTTTAGCAAAACCGTTCTTTCCATGTGATAATGCTAAATCCGACAAGCACGAACAAAGGAGAACGTTGAAATTAGACTTAGATGAATTTTTCTCGAAAAGTTTGCAATTATTCGCATCGTTTAACATCCTAATTCGTTCTTCATGATGATTTCCTTTAGCGTACCGCGATTGGTGAACAGTTATGTCATCAAAACGCACAGGTCGAGAAAGACCGCCATTAATTGGTGGTCTTCCGTGATGTGCACTCGGACGTGTGTACACGTATGTTTTAATTAGACTTCTGCACGTGAACAGGTGTAATGATATTACAGTTATTCGCTCGCGGTGGCACGTGCCGGGACGCTAATCATGATATATAGTTTGTTTATAAAACGGTGAACAAACGCTTCAAATATATTGAAATTCGAGACATATTAAAGTCATATTAAAATATAAAATATGCATAAAGACTTTTTTCCCCTTTTTTTCTCCTCTCCCTGTCTCTTTCTCTTTCTGTCATAACCCATACAGCACCAAACTTCTAAAAACGTTCATAGAACATTTTACGAATATACAAATATTCCAAGAACGTTTATATACATTCTATTAATTATTTATTAGTCGTGCGCTATCTGGGAAAGCATCCAATTGAAAACAAAGCAATTTCACAACTTTTCCTTTATTTATGTTGTTTATTAGAATCTCGATGTTTGTCCGATGGCGTGTTTCATTGCGCGATTCGCGCATTAATTTTGACCGAGGGCTACAAGAACTTAATAAACTCGGCAGGATACGGCAAATAATTTGTAACTAATCCCGGAGGCGGCGGTACACCCGCAACCGGATGCGAGTGTGCTCGCAATCGCGCGTGTTACCGATCTCTAGGCATGAGTCTCGGTCGGTCTATCTCATGGAGGTTTCGACTTTGTTTTGCTATTCCGCATTCCGCCGCAGATTGCTCGCTTTTACCTTTCAGCCGCCGGAGAGACCTCGGTCTTATTCTCTCTTTCTCTCTTTCACTTGCGCCTTTAATTATATTCGTTGCGAAGGTTGATATATTTAGCTGTTACATCGTCACACACGGAAGAATAAATTACGACGACGGGGATTTTCGAAAACGCAGAACGCACACGAAGGGCAAGAGCACGAGAGGATCCGTTACCGTTAAAATTACCTGGAGGAATGTTCGTAAGAGTGTTTGACTGATGCAAAACAGTGAAATCATTTTCGTCCGCGTCTCTCCAGTCGGCTATCGCGGAATGGAAGGACGTTGAATTACAATTACAAATTTGCTTTACGAGCCACTCAAAGTAGCGAAGGTATTTATTACCGCCTTACTTTCTCATTATGTAAATATGCCATTGGCTACATGAGTTTCTGCAACAACCAATGTTAATGATCATGCGTTTTAATCGACGGGTACATATATAGCAGAAAAATTAACTGCAAATTTGTCAGGGGCATACGTATCATTAGAGTTCACGGATAGCGTCTTACGAGATAAGTTTCCCTCGTCGTAAAATAATTGGTGTCGTCCTTGCCGGTCGCGCCGTCCAGGAAGAAGGAAAAGTTTACATATCCGACATCGCATCAGAATATAATTCTACGATGATGATGATGCGATTGCCGACGATCGTCGACGAAGATGATCGCCGCTGGCTTCGGACGGTGATTATGGCACCCAAGAAAAAAAGAAGAGAAGGAAAAGAAAAGAAACGCAAGCAATCAACGCACGAGATCGGACACGTATGTTAATGGAAGAAGGCGATCGAGGAGGCGACAGCGGTAAAGCGAAAATCGCGTTGCAACGGTAAACGGCGACGTTGTCCCGCGACAGTGAAGGACACCCGGGCTGGTGTTACTTCGATTGCCACGACGCATGAGAAGCACTTCTTCGAGAAGCGATTGCCACAATGCCAACACGAGCAACGGTATTACGCATACGCGGATACGCATCGATGCGGGTAATAACAGACGCCGGGCCGCGATCGAGTGGACCTCGTAGAATATACCATCATTTTCGTCGGAAAATGTTTGAACTTGTCGGCGAAATTGTCACCACCTCGTAATGATGTACGTAAGAACAGTTTTGATGAAGTATCTAAAAATTTAGCTAGAAACAGATTTGGAAATAATTTTGTTGAACCATTAAAGTAACATTAGAAATAGATTTGAAAATAATTTTGTTGGACCTTTAAAATAATTACGTAGAAATTTCAGATATAATGAATAATACATTGCAAACAATTTTTACATTCTAGCAATCAGTTTGAGTTTTCAGCGAAATTATTTTGATGGTCCAATAAAATTACTTTCAAATCTGTATCTAGCTAAATTTTAGACACTTCAGCAAAGTTGTTCTTTTTACGTGAAAATGCTAATGTCAATAGAGAATTACGGTATTTTAATACTTTCCGCGTTCCTTCTGAAACAATTTTTAAATGATAAATCAATATCATAAATGATAGATTTCGAGTCGCATGTCGTCAAACGTGTAGTATTTATGGTAGATAAAGTTGATAAAGTTGAATTTTCAAATAAATATTTAATCTAAATCTTAATTAAATCCAAATCATTTTTTAGTAGAAATAATTTTTTTGTGTACATCATTAGCGATAACTTAGAAAGGAAGTTTGAATTCTTTTACCGAAGAAGTCTTTACAGCCGTTTTTGAAATCTCAAAGTTGTTCGACGCCAAGTTTATCGATATTTGCGTCTTTTTTTTTATTTGTCGGACGACGAGTTATATATAGACGGAGAATTATAAAATGAAAATAAAATTATGAAGCCCTCGAGAACCCATGAATGGTAAAAGTATATCGTATTTTGTTGAGGACGAGGCTGGAATTTCAGAAACCTGGCTTTAGCCCGCAGTGATTCGGCCAATAACATAGAGAGACTCATTTTGAATTCACGCGTGCAACACATTATCGTACGACGAGAATTTTTTTCCCGAGACCGAAAGACCTTGCCTGACTGGGACATAAATATAGAAATTGCCATCAATTTAAAGGCACTTCGCAAACCTGCTGCCTCTCGACTAACGGAAAATCTCTTTCCCGTCCTGCTTCATTTACGTTTTTCGCGCTGCATGTGATGTTTGCACGTGCGGTCCGTAATGTGTTCTGTCACGCTTGAACTGAGAAAAGCCTTTCCGCTTATTGCCGTAAAGATATTAATTTTGACGTCCACGTACGGAAGAATATTTAAAAAGTAATAAAATTGCGATAACACGTCCAACTGTTTAGCGTCACGAATTCGTAATGCCCGCAATTCTACACTAAAAGAAAAGCTTGATGGTTGCGGTTGCTGCAGCAAATTAGATGGTAAAATACGGCACAGCATTTTTAATTGGCTACATCAACAAATTTTTAGTTACAGTAGCCAATTTTTAGTTGCGTTAGCCTATCTGCAATGTCAGTATAGGATTTCGATGGGCTAACGCAATCAAAAATTGGTTGCTGCAAACAATTTAAAATGCTATACCATATTCAGCCAATCTTTTCTTTTAGTGTAGTAAACGAAAAATAATCGATTAATCTTCGCGATCAGTTGTGCAAAGGTTATAGGCGGGGGAAGAAGTCATAATACTTTACACGTTGCAATGAACGAAAATTCATTCTTCAACGTGAGCGACTCGTTCGCTTTCGAGGTCATGTATTTTCAGGCGAAACACGTAAAAAGGTTTTTGGCATACCACACTGCAAAAACTAGTTTCCCGTCAATTTACTCGGTTAATTGTATTTATTATATCCGGGATCCTTGAAAATGTAATATCATTCAAATAAATGAGATACATTGTAAAATAATATCATCTTATGCATTGCTTAATTAGACACAGCGAGAGTTATAGTTTGACGTTCAGTTGGCGCACGCCTCATTGAGGAAACAAAATCGCTAGTAACGTCACGTAATCTATACAGTCCGTTAGGAAGCTCCTTTGTTAACACGGTTACATAAGATTATGCAAAAATCTGGGTCGCCGGTCGGAGCAAACGAAGCCAATGTAGACAGGCTGATCGAACGATACCTTCTTATATCGATTCGCCTACGCCGGTACCTTAAGTTTTAGCTCGAGTGCAAGTCACGTATTCACGATCCGTTAAGACCAATCGCATTTAATCTATCATTAAGGCATTCCATAGCAATAGGACACTCTATTCTCGGACGCAAACATTATTCCGCGACGCAGTCCACACACTTAAATGACAAGTATGCTTAATAAAAATATATCTTTTCTGCGTATTCGCATTGTGATCAATAATATATATAATTATTAGATAGTGAGAAATTCTTCTAATATGTAGTGAGAAACTCTTCTAATATGTAATGAGAAACTCTTCTAATGTGCTTAATAAATACGCGTATGTCACGTATTAACCTTTAAGTAAGTAGATACTCATACAGCACAGATCATTGCAGCAACGTTGCAACGTTCCAACAATATTGCAATAAGATTACAAACGTAATTGCAATAAGATTGCAATGTTGATGTAAGATTCTGTGTTATATTGGTGATCTAAAAATATGCAAGGTTTGGTGGTTAGAACACAAAAAATTAATTTTTCTAATTCTACTCTTTTACTGGTAAAAAGTATAACTAGTAAAAATTATTATTAATAAAAAATATAACTATAAAAGAAAAATTTGTTGGTGTATCCTAAACACCCTACCTACCAACAGAAGTTTTAAGATTTATTATTTTTACATTCCTTTGTTCCATAATGATTTAATAAAAAATATAATTGTAATATTTATCAATTATATAAATACAAGAGCTATGAGCCAAAAACACACATTTAATAACAATTTGGCTTATAGCTTTTGTATTTATATAATTAATTTTCATTATTAGAACCGTTTTCCCATAATTTCAATTATAATAATTATATTATAATTAAATTTACACTAAATTTAAATTAGTTATACCTATATGAAATAGTAAGATGTAAAAATAATAAATCTTAAGTTTCTGGGCATCTGAACAATATTTTTTATTTCCCTTTCTCAAAGTTTTTAAGAAAACTATGCTGTGGTCATCTTATCTATTCACTTATGCTCATTTCCACCAATATAGATTAACTTTAATCTCGATTCAACTTACTCTTCGTCTTTTTCTAATCTTTAGAACTAGAAAAAGACAAAGAGTAAGTTGAACCGAGATTAAAGATGATCTGCGTTGGTGGAAACGGACCTTAAAAGTTGAGTTAATTAAATCAGCCCGAACCAGCAAGTAAGATCTTTTCACCGTTGAAAAGGAAGAGTTTCATCGAGTCTCATCAAAGTGAAAATGGAGTCTTCTCGAAGGAAAAAGGAATACGATGCTGGTTTTTCTCACAGTTTATGTGCGGATGAGTTCGTGAAATTAGGCCCCCGAGTCGAAGTCTCGATACTCGCAAGGGAATGCAAACTTTCATCGCCCGGAGCTCTCGGACAGATGATGCCCACGTGTCCACTTTCGTGGATCGAGAGACCCACCTCGGCACCTCTTTCTTCTTTGAACGTAATACACGAAGCGGTTGAAGAACCGCAAGTATCCATTGCGACTTCCTGCCGCGTCGAGATTCGTACTTCCTGATAAAACAGCGCACGTGCACGAGCCACAAAAAATGAATGCACGATCGTTACGTTGAGCTGGCGGTGCTTGCAACTCAGTGCGTGCAGTTACCAGTACTTCCGCGCCTCTTGTTACCGCTGCTGGTTCGCGCGATTTGGAATTATAAAAATGAGAATCAAGCGATTATCTCTGGCATCACGCGCACAAAGCGCTCGCGCTATATCGATTTTCCTTTTCTGCAACGAGGCACGACTGTGATAAAAATAGCTACGACATAGAATAATTTACATTAATACATGGTACAAGAACAACTGATTAACGTCATCGGCGCGGTGCACTGATCGCCATGCCTTGAGGACATTTACAAGCGGTGACCGTGACCCAACATCCCTTTCGAATTTATTTTATCCTTGAAGAAAATAAGTGTGTTTCACTGTCGCTTTAATGAATATGTCATTGATAGACTTATAAAGTAATAGTCTAAGTAAATTATAAAATGTATAAGTTGCTTCTTAGCGTTGACTTTTGTTGGAGTAACAATTGATTACAAAATATATGAGTTGTTTCTATTAGCGTTGACTTTCGTTGGAGTAATAATTAAATATGAATCTTTCACATAAAATGAGTAAAAATGGATGTTCTCCAGAGAAAAGCATTTTGCTCTATTTCTTTATAACGAAACATCTCTAGCAAGTTTGACCAGAAAAAAAATGTTTATCTCTTAACGTTGCGCGCTGAATAGAACAACCATAACTTCGTGACTAACTGAACCGGTATCAGCGAACATGCAAGAACGTCCGCTGTTGCAATGTCGAACGTATGTACGAGCGTCGTCTCGCAAGGTGTTCTTCTTTTTTAAATCAATTTTTACTTTATAAAATGAGAGACATATCCTTAGTTTACGAATTATAAATAATGGAAAACACAAAACGCGTTTTGAGAACTAGCTTCTCAGCTTCAGAAAAAAGAAACAGACAGTAGAATCACATTCCTTTCGTTCAATCTTAATTTTAAGCTTAGTTACAAAGATATGTAATATCGGGAAGCTGGAAATGTAGAGAATGTTGAAATTGGAAAGCTACGACAAACGATGACCTGCCTTGACATTTTAAAAGAGAATCAATTTTAAACGTCAGAGAATCTCTCTCCACGATGTTAAGATAGTAGCATCTTATAAGAGACACCCTGTATATATACATATATATATATGTATACACTTGTCTAACGTTATTACGGCACGTTCGTAAATAAAATGGAAACTGCGTCGAAGGAATTCATCCCTTACACGGCGTCGTCGGTGATTGCGCAAAATAATTCCGTATGCTGGAAGGTTTCTGCGCGCGTCAACATCACGATATGGACGCCGCCCGTTTTTCTATTGAACGGAGAAAGTCCAGCATACGATAGCGTATAGTAATGAATGTTAGGAGAATAGAGGGACAACATTCCGCACTAACATCCTGTTTACTCGCAAATCCGCTGGAACAATTATCTATTATCTGTTTTCATTTGCCTCGTTTTCTATTTTTCATAAAAAAAAATTCAACTTGATCATGCACAACCTCAACTGACTTCGATCTGGTTTCGATTCAAAAGATTCTGATTATGTTAATTCCGATTACTGTAATTAAAATTTAATAGATTTAATCAGAACATTCTGTTTTGTCCATTTTCAATCAGAATTCCAATTAATCCAACCGAACATTTTTTCGCAGTGCAATTTACTTGAACTAGAAATTGTAAAATTCGCACGTGAATAGTATTAGGCACCAAGATCTGCTTTGACTGAATATGATAGCTTCGATTATTTATATTGAACGTTGCTTGGCCGATTTAACATTGTTTAATCTTAATAGATAAAGATTAAATAAAGATGAAATAAAGTTTAGACATACGTTCAAACAACAAAATTAGAGTCTCTCCTTTTACCGTGTTACCGTCTTTCCTATGACCGTGTTCTCAATATCTGAACATTCTCCCAAGGCTAACAAAAAAGGCAGCGAAATTTAGAACCACTCGTACTCGTGACTGAGCTTTCCAATGAGATACGTTCATTGTTATTTTGCAGTTTGCACACTTTCCCTTCGCGTGAAACTTGATGCTGTATGTAGGCGGCTTTGCTTTGACGATATCTGTACCATTCTTAACATCTTCAATTGCAAGACGAACTACGCGTGTTCAATTTTTCTTAGCATGAAGAGAATTGCGCCAACAGTCGTTACCCAATCTTGCTTGGTAATTTGCATTTCATGTAAATTACATGATCGACGTGAAATCGATATAAATGATTAAGAAAAAGTTTGTCATTGCATTATCATTATTATTTATTCTTGAGTATTACGTAAAAATAAAATTATAATTAATACGAAATTTCTCAGATTGCAAGAGTAAATTACCGGAAGTAACAAATAGAATACCTATTCATTCGCCATTCGACGATAACCGGCGATTTGCGCCTAGTCGTAAATTTCGTCGTGCGTTTCATTGACCGCCTCAAGAATGATTTAGTCGGTGGAAAATCATTCGCAAACGACCGGTCGTTCCGTTCGCCACCCGAATTGCGCCATAAATCTCATTGCTATCTGTCTTCTAGGACTAACGTTGCGTTTTCTTAAGAGAAATCACGTTATAAAAAAAACTCTATCCTGAGAAAATTACTTGACGCGTAGATTCCTCGAAAAAAAATTCTAATCTCTTGAATATTGTGAACAATAAACTAACCACAAATCGATTATGAAAATCTTAACAGCGTTTTCAAAATTTAAGATGTTGCGTCTACGCTAGAATTTATTATTAAAGACAAGATATAATTTGTTCTTTTTTTATAGCTTTAGATTTAAATTCTGTAATTTCTCTCTCTCTCTCTCTCTCTCTCTCTCTCTCCTTCTCTTCAACTTTTTTTAACATAATTTTTTTTATCTTTATTGTTTTTACTTTTGTATTATTTTTTGTATTATTTATTATTTTATTATCTGTTTTTTTTATTTGCCATTTTTATTTTCGTAGAAGGCTTTCCAAGAAGATTAATAAACGCTTTTATTAATCAATCAATCAATCAATCAATCTCTCTCTCTCTCTCTCTCTCTCTCTCTCTATCTATCTATCTATCTATATATCTATCTATCTATCTATCTATCTATCTATCTATCTATCTATCTATCTATCTATCTATCTATCTTTCTCTGTTTAATAAGTCGTATCGTAAAGTTCTCTGTGCGCATTTATTAGGTAGGATCATATTTCGTATTCAAGAGCAGCACGAATGACTCGCGATCTATTAGAATCGAGAGGCTCGTTAGAGGAGATCTTTGATTCTTCGATCTCTCCTATTTCGCAGGAGTGAATGTGAGAGTCGCTCGCAGAACTAATGTTTGCAAGGCCAACCACCACCGATAAAAATGCTTAGGATAACGCGCCCTGTTCGTTCAATCACGATCTCGATCGTCCCCGGTTCTTTCGCGTCGCCGACCAACGAGATGGACGAAAACTTGTAAACAACACACGTCTGCATCATCAACAGAAATATTTGATAAAGCCAGTTTCACTCAAACATATTTAACTGAAAGTGCACTTGTCCGATCAATTATGTAGAATTTTAATGGAATTAAAAAATCAAACTTGTTTGCTGCTTTATTAAATTTCACCACAGTTTATAAAGACAGCCAATATTATACGCGAATCAGATATCGATAAATAAATATAAAATAAGTAAATATATTTGATGTATATCTCGCATCCGCATTTATAATTATACAAGCGTACGATGATATAGTTGTTAATGAGAATCATTTAATAACGGCTTAATGATATTATAAGATGAGATTAAAAGAAAATGCCAACTTAAATATGTCGATCAGTGATAACCGGAAAATCAGGTTTCGAAATGGCAATAACGGCGCTTTTCGGGGACACAATCAGAGAAACGTAGGTTTGTCTGGATCACCGATACTAGATCGCAATATCGAGCGAGCGGATGCTTGTATAAAGTACACGCTACTGAGCACCATAAGCCGCGCAAACCGTTATGCGGTTTATAACACATAAAGCGTAAGTGATGCCTTCAATGTGTTTCCGTAAATTTGCGCAATTGCCGGTGATTTTACGTTAATTAAAATTGATAACATCTCTGATATAAAAACCGTTTAAATCTTTAAATTTGTATTTTTACATAGAGAGAGATTTTTTTAATGGAGATTTTACAAAAAATTATTACAAAAATTCTGTTGATAATTTTTTTCAACTTTTATTTACATAAAAAGGAATGATTTTGCAGAGTTACCTAAAAATTTAGCTAGGGATGATCTAAAAATAATTTTATCAAGATAATTGCGTAGCAATTTCAAGCACGATGAGCAATGCTGTAAAAAGTTTCAGCATTCTGACTTCAACCGATTTGAGGTTGCTTTACATAATTATTTGAATGGTCCAGTAGAATTATTTTCAGATATGTAGCTGATTAAATTTTTTATATTTTAGCAAAACCGTCTTTTCCGAGCTGTCGTTTTAACGGATAAAAACATGTTAGACTTTATTTCACGTGTCTCATTCATAACATCGACATTGAAGATCTCCGCTTCTTAATTTTCGTTCGCGAACGTTTTTAATTGGAAGAAAAAAAAGAACTAGTCACGCGTCGGCTCGTTTCTGCCGAGTCTAGCGTTACACAAGTCGTGTATACGGGTAGATGTCCTGTTAATGGAAAACGCCGCATTATCTCGCGGCAAACGCGGAAGAACAGGTGTTACAAAAGAAATTATCACGTGCACGCGCCGTTTCCGTATTACGACGAGTAGTGTACTCGTTTGACGGGCGTTGATCGTTAGTCAAATGCGTCAACCGCTGTAATGAATTAATTGAGGCTGATAAAATGAAAATTAAGCAAATCCTGCAATATACATCACGCGACATTACGTGTACAATTATCACGAGAATTATACACATTTACTAGACAACGCGATTATTCATCGCATTTGCGGAAATAGTTGCTCCACTTCATACAGTTCAGCTTTACATGTTAATCAAAATCCCAGTCTACTTTGCTTCTCGCACTTGTTATTTTATTATTTAACACACGTTTTACTTTATCGGTCCTCTATAAGAGTTTAAAATTCTAGCATCGAACTCACCCTCGGATCGCGCCTGGGCCGTGATTATCAGCAGAAATGCTATTAGCAGAAGTAATTTCGTAAACCAAAGCCTCCACATGTCGTCGCCCATCTGTTCGGGGTCCCTCGGAGCGACAGCACTTTGAATTAGCCCAAAGTCACGAGGAAGACTCGCACTATCTCACGTAAACCAATCCCGCGCTGTCAGTACTTGTCCGTTACATGAGCACCAAAGCGATCTCGGGGCGACTGTTCCAGCGAACACCTCGCGACCAACTTCCGCGACCTCCGATAGTGGTGTTGAAAAAACGTGGCGCAGGAAATGAGTGGAAGGAAATAGATTAGGAAAAGGAAGGAAGTGAAGAGGAGCAACCCCGACCGACTGATAATTCGAAACGGTATCGGTGTGATAAAAATAAAAATTACACCTCGTTACACCAGGCAAAGAAGAATTACAAGAGCTCCTTGTGACGGAGCGACCGACCGATTGACCTTTCTCCGGGTGCGTAACTTTGTCTGTGTCCCGGTGAGGACTGAAGGGGAACCAAGGCCCGCCGCCGGGTGTTGGGGAACCGGAGAAAGGTGTATCAAGAGAGAGAGAGGCCAGAGGCGAAGCGGGTAGGACCCCTCTTCGCCGTTCTCTCCCTACCCTCTCGACTCCTTTTCCCGCTCCTTCTTCTTCTTCTTCTTCATCATCGTCTCCTGGCGCTTTCGGTTGGTCGGCCAGGCGCTCCGGGACACACGGCACCAAAAGATCCTCCTCGCGACCGACTCTTCAGCCAGCCCGGGTCCGGCTTGTGTCATCCACGGCGAACTTTCGCGGGCCTGATGAATCTATAATCTTTGTAACCTTAGCCGTGCTGATAATAGAAATAGCGAAGATAAAAGCGATGAAACAATAGATCTTTAACGTATACGATTTTTAAGTTACGAAGAAAAACTAAGAGTGATAGGTCAAGATAGATCCGGCACATCTTTCTTCTTTGTTTTCTTCGTCTGCTTTACCTTCTACGGTTCGTGCCATCGATCGATATACCCGGTATATCCGGTATACCCGTTAACTGTCGTAACTGCATTGGGCAGATGTAGCGCGTACTGTTATGGAAAACACTGTTGCCTTAGATTGACAGACAAGACGTACAGGATAACATTGAACGAGCCAAATAGTTCAACAGCGATTTCTTGACAGCTGTCAAATGAACAAAAATGTACAAAAATGCGAGAATAAGACATGTAGATTCTTTCGTAGCGAATTCTATTGAAGTCACACTTCAAGAGTAAAGAGCTTGAACATTATATAGTATTGTCAATGGTGCTCAACATCTCGACATTTCTCGATTTACCGGTGACCATTCTTACAAATCAACATTGGTCCATTCTCAAATCAAAATTACCATATTTATGACTGTAACGAATTCTATTAGTAAAAAGCATGACACTAGGACACTTGTTCTTATAACTGCGTTTATTGCGCGGTATGCAGGACACCTGTTATCGTGCTCTCAATGAACTCCGAAGGTTGGTGGGGTTAAAAGGAGAGGGAGAAGTACTGTTCCCGAAGAGTGGCTGCATGAGGCAGCCAGGCGGCAGCGAGGTAGGAGATTCGCATTATAGGTGTCGACCCGAGGACCTACATTCGCCAGCACGGTGAGGGATGCCGCGATCGCGGAGGACGTGTATATACTCATCTCTCTCCCTTCTTCTCTCTCCGGGTCGAGAAGGCCCCGTCTCCCGAAGTATTCGTGTCGATGCTGGCCGACTGACTTAACAAGTGATTTTCGAATTCCATACCGTCGAGATTCTTCTGGAGAAATTAAGCCTGAGACATAATTGAAAAGGACAAACAATCGGTACAGGCAATAACAAATTTCGATCTAACAAAAACATTTTGGTGTACACGATTTCTGATAGGTTGAAATCTGTTATTCCCTGTTCTCGTTGCTTTTCAGTTGTGCATTAGGCTTTATTATTCGCGTGTCTATACTGGCGGAGAGATTTACGGGAGCCATGCTCCCCCCCCCCCCACAAAATGTTATATATATTTTTTAAATATTTTTGAAATTCTTAATCACAATTTTGATTAAATGTCAAATAGTGCATTCCTTGACAAATTTCTGGATCCGCCAATGCATGATACATGTCTCTTCTCATCTTTTGCATTTTTGAAAAATCTTTCCTGTAAATAATCACTCATGCGAATCGAGGAACTGAATAATTAAGTGATGCATGGTGTCCGGTCTCTCTCTCTCTCTCTCTCTCTCTCTCTCTCTCTCTCTCTCTCTCTCTCTCTATCAGCATCTAGTGACGTGATCAACTTTAGAAAAGTTTGAAGGACGATGAGAAGAGAAATGAGCGAAGAAAATAGTTTCTTCTAGAATTGCTTCTTCTCTGTCTCTCCTTTTCCTGCTGTTTATATGCAAATTTCATAAGGGTTATGCAATGTAGGAAAAGAAACTATCGATATTTTTATGGAAACATATTTATAATCTTGCTTTTGTTGCTTTAAGAACATTATATTTTTCTTTTGATTAGATCAATACGATTTCTCCTTTAATAAAAACCCGTGTCTAACTTGGAAATCTATTGCAAAGAGAAATTACAAATAATTAAATTACCGCTGTAAATTACAAAGAACCAGAAATTATGAGTGATCAACAATTTAATGGGCAAAGAAATTCTCTTGCTACTGGAAATATAAACAAAGTAATTCGCAATTCGTTACACGTAATTTTGAAGAGAACAGAATGATTTCCTACGTAAGTTGTTCGTGATTGTGTGGCCATGGCTCATGTACAAGCTTACCATGACATTTTCTATATAAAGAATCATGCGAGTCATTAAAGTCATTAATAACCGATCGATTTCATGTGGCACGCAGGTTATTTTCCTTTTCCCGTTTTCTCACCGAGAAAAGAGAAGAAGCTTTTATTGCGCCGCATGCCGTTGCGGTGGCGGCGGGACAATAAAGTCGCGCACCGTGTCCTCGTCGAACGCGGAACAATCCATGGCAATCGGGCAATTACGCGTGATTGAGGAATTGATGAGGAATAGTTCCTTCACGGGGAAAGGACACGGTTGCTCGTTAAACATACAGAATGAATATCGGAAACGAAATCGTCTCGATTGCTCCTGTTCGAAAACCGAATTACAAGCTTCGTCTAGACGTGCGCGGTTCGTAAATCGCGGGAAATCATTTTATTTGAATCGTACAAGCCACCGAGATTCTTCGTAAACATTGAGAAAGTTACTGTCGGTCTCTCGTTAATTACTACTAGTTAAAAGTTATTTAACTATGCTATTTGCATGTACAATTGCATGCATCAGCAGTTTAATATATGTTCTTACACTTTATATAAGTGGATAGTTTCTCACCAAGCGTACTTGCTTAGACCTTCAAATTCTGTTTTTCTTTGATCATTTCTTTATCGAAATGCTGAAATATCCAAAGCTGTTGTATCGTAAATCAAAGGTAAAAAATAAAAGATTTCTTTTTAAATCTAAACATTTTAAAGAGAAAAAAATATATAATTCTTTAGCTATATTTCAAAGAAACTTTACTTTGACAGAATCATTGGGGCTTATAAAAATAAACAATTATAGATAAAATTTAAACCAATAAGAATAAATCAAATAAAAGAAAAAATTCTATTTAAATTGATCTTAGTGCTTGATAATATTTATATGCGTAAATACATTTTTCAAATATATTTACAAATTTATACATGTACGAATATTATCAATTATCAAGATTTATTTCGATCAAAAATAGATTTCTTCTCTTATTTAATTTATATAAAAATAATATTTAAAATTGACAAATTATATATATATATATGTATATATTTCTCAATTTGTAAATTATAATTTTTCTTGAACTTTAAAAAAAAATTAATTTGGAAATGACCAGAGAATTTGAAGTTTAGAGAAAATGCGTTTTCAAAACAAAAAAGCCTTGCATTTAAGGCCTTTATCTTATCGTTCAATGAGATATCGTCTTCATTCAAGATGCATCATCAATTATCGAATACCTCGCTGAACCGGTGCTCCATATGACATCAAGTTCCAAGGATGCCGAGAAGAAGCGAATCACTATTACGGGGCGTTATGGTGGTTCCACCGTTAGACCTCACCATACACTATCAACCGCCGCTACATCGACTAATATTACGTTTACTGGCGTAAAGCATCTGCCATTACCATCCACCTATCGGCTAA